>NW_009234473.1:517-8292 GCF_000690835.1 Fulmarus glacialis | reverse complement strand
GCGGTGCGCACCTTGGGGCCTTTGTCTGTTGGATTCACAGGCATTATTTGCAAACCATGTGTTTTCCACTGGAAAGCAGAAAGAGTCAAACCGAACAGGGATCCACCAGCTAAGGACATATAACTGTATAGCCTGTGTTCTCCAGGGCTGTTCGGAGGTAGTATTTCCAGCTTTCTTGTGCTATTTCAACACCACTGCTCAGCTTCATTTTCCTGCCAAAGTGTTAAATTCAAACAAAGGCTCCTTTAAACCATACAAGATCAAAATCAGGTCATGGGAGTGCTAGAAATAATTTCAAAATATCCTCATTACCTTCCTGTTTCTTCCCGTACTATTTTACTGTTTGTTTGCAGAGAAGGGAATGGGGGAGCAGAGCATTTTTTTTTTTCCCCAAACAATATTTGCATACAAGCATTCGAGAAGTCAGGCATTTTGAAAGCCTAAAGCCTATTTCACTGTCTAAAGAGAATATAACTCTTTCAAACAAATACCTTTCAGCCCAATAGAGATGTCATGGCTGAATTCTTTTATTTCACCCAGCACAGAGCAGTAGGCACCCTGGAAGTTGCATGCATCAAGAAAAGCTGTTTTAATAATGTGTGTGTCTAATCCATGCCTTCCTACTCAGTCCCCCCTTTCCACGCTTAGCACACTCGCTGAGCTGCGCTAAGTTTCAGTTTGACTCTTGATTACAGTATTTAACTGCTTAATTGCAACCATTTTAACTCCAGATTTGTTGTAAGCAAAAATTAGCAACACTTAACAATTAGGTATTTGCAAAAAGATGACAGAGTTAAGGAGCCTTAATTTAATATCCATCTTCAGAGGTTTATAACTGAATCCATACTTGTATTTAAATACCAAATAATCTGCTGATTATTATGCATAGTTTTCAGTCAGTGTAACGAAAACATGATGTCGCAGTCATGCTGTGAGCTCTGTAGCTAGGTTTCCTTGTTTATATTAACAGCTGTAAACACAGTCGAACTCAGCCTTTATTTAAAAGCAGATTTCCCATACTTTCAAGAATTCACCACATTGTGAAAGCTACATTTTCAGAACTTTTCTCACGTGCTTATTGATTATGCCCAGGAACAGCCTGCAATGCTACACATGCACTTGCAATGACCCATTTTAGAGCCTCTACATTAAAAAGGCCAGTTTTCCATTTTCATTAAAAAGTAAAACCAGCTTTGCAAATGTTTGTGTATAATCCTGCCCCTTAATGTCCTGAATCCAGCCTGCAACCTTCTGCATATGGGGTTGAATATGTACTTAAGTGCTTTGTTGGGTCAACGTTTCACGTGTTTATCCCTCCATTTAAAAAAAATAGGTCGTAAAACCATCTTAAAGCCATTTAAATCAGTGAAAGGGATTTCACTCAGTCAGAAATGTTTTTTAGTGCAAAGTTTTACCTTCCTACCTTTTAATACAGCATTGGAAAACCTGAGCTTTTGGAAAAGTGACACTGCCTGCACAAGGGACTCTGAGGTTTCTTCATTCTTTAAGAGTACAAAAGCAAGCTACATTTAAGGGGAAAGTCAAATGAAGCAAAAAAAATCTGCTAGGAGCATTTTGTAATATTTCTGCCTTGAGAAAGGCAGCAGCGTGTCCTTCTGATGGGTTCCTCTGACGCAGGTTAGATCTCCCAGTCTGTGAATCCTGGGCAAAGCCAACGAGCGGTGCAAAGCAACTTGAGGGCCAGGCAAGTGAGGATCCCCTCTGGAGGAAAACTGCCCAGCGGTACAGAGCTACTGTAGCAATTTACCATCACAGGGGCTTCCATCCACTGGGTCTTGCATAGGGAGAGAAAGTAAGGGAGAAGGAGGGGTTTATGTCGGATACTTGTAGGGTCCATCAACCCTACAAGCTGATGTAGGCTTCTATCAGAAGAGCCTTTAGGATCACACTGCTCTACCACGGGGTAGGGGTGCTCCTGGGAAAAGTGATGGCATGTCTCCACCACTAGCTTCACCAATGTTGCCCAGATTTCCTTGTTACACCTCTCCTCCCAGCAGTCTGTGCCTGGAAAACCTGGTTTAGACCATCACAGCATCAAAGCTCTGCAACTTTGTCACTGTGCTTATGCTCCAGAGAAATACATCCCTGGGTCAGGAGGGCCAAAGTCCAAGGCTGATCTCATGACCCCGCTCATCTACGACCATCTACAAAGCCTCAAGCTCACACTCAGATCTTGCCTCAGTGTGCCCACCAGACCGCTTCGTAGCTCTGCTGTCTGGGGGGGATTGTACTCACGTAGGGGTAAGCATACCACCACCCATCCACATCCTACCAGCTTCACTCCTCCTGAGTGCACAAGGCAGGCTCAGAGTCCAAGCTGTAGCCAGGTTAGGGCCAAAGATATGTGCAGAAGTTAGGGTCCAAGCACTTTGGGCTGCTCTGAGGTCAGTTCTCCAGCAGGATGCTCCCCAGAGCGTTACTGTGTTTCTCACTTTCCATTCAAGGGAGAACGGGTTGCTGGAGAAACACACCGTATGTCTCATGCAGGACTCTGGATCCACTCCTTTGTTGACTAACCCACAGGTTAAGTAACCTCCCACTTGACACACGAGCTGTCACCTATGAACCTGGTCTGCCAAGTGCCTAGCCTAGCCGTAGTGGCAATACTAAAATATAACCCGGATTGACAAGGGATCCACAAGGAGCTTAGCCAGGCCATTCCACATCATCCTGTGCAAGTTATTTTTACAAGTCCGAGATCTCGTTCAACTTGCTTGGCTTCTCAGAGGACAATTAAAACCAATGTGTAACAGATGGGAGAGCTAAGACAAACAGAGGTTAAATGACCTGCCTGGGGCCGGTAGAGTCTAGCAGAATGGGCGACAGGAGTCCTGGGTATTAATTAGTTAATATTTGTACAATGCTAGGAAAATATATAGCCCTATATAAGTATTATTGTAAGGTGGCCCCTGCAGTTTGGAGAAGCAGAGGGCAACAGTGCACAGGCGAGTGCAAACATCCTTCCTTGTCTCGTGGCATTTCGGTCATCCGTGGGGTCCAGGAGGGACAGAGCATTCCCAGGGCACACGAGAGAGGGAATGGGAAAGCCCCGGGAAAGAGATCCCACTCGAGCAACACCACTGCGCACCCCCAGGCTGCTGCATCCAAACGTTAAATCTAGGAGCCGTCGTTTGCTCTTTCCTTTGAAAGCAGTAAATCTGTTAGGTACCGTCAAATTGGGCTATGTGGTCAGCTGCCTTCAGCAGAAACTTTTAAACTGAATTTGACATATTTGTGGGTGTTTACAGCAGTAAGAGGTGCAAATCTTTCTGAAGTGCCACAGGACCCGCCTGTCACGATGCTCTGTACTCTGCTGAAATCCTGGGAGGAAGGTCAAGCCTGTCTGTATTAAAGAAGGATCTATGGGAAAGGAGGAAAGGGTCACGGTGTCAGATTTCTCCTTTTTATCCACCTCTCTGGGGCATTCATCCTGCTCCCATGACTTCAGATCTGATTTCTTCAGATGCCTTTTTCAGTCCAGCTTCCCTTCACACCATCACACATCCCAGCCTGCTGCTCTGAGCCTCCTCCAGATTCCAGTATCAGCCCGAATGAAACATGCACCAGTTTTTCTCCAGGACAGCTCTCACTTTCCAGTGCTTTTAACATGATCATTTTCTCTGCCATGTAGTTTCAAGAGTGGTGAACATTTTTGGCCATTCCCCTTCTTTCTCTTGGCTAGAATATGAAAATATTACCTAAGTTGTGTCCTCTACAATTTTTAAATCATTCAGACTTCCCGTGTAGTCTACTAGAATTTTCATCCAGTTTTCATCACCTCATATCTTGATTATCAGGATCTGCCATTTCTTTTCCCATCAGTTTAGCTCAGACTTGACTGAAATGCAGAATTTCTAGCTGGAAATTCCAGCATTCGTTTTCTTCCAAAATAGGATAAAAGGCTCAAATTTTAAAAGCACCTCCTCAGAATCACTGACATTTAACTTCTACATATTTAGGCAAAACTTTTCAGCATTTCTAATAGCTGAATTCTAAATGCTGAATTTTGTTTCATTTACTTGACGTGCTTTATTTAGAGTAAAATCAACATCAGGCTGCATTACCCTTCCCTTGCAGATTCTGCTTGGTCTGAGTCAAAATCTATAGGAAACTCCAGTGTAACATGGTCTTTACTGCCTATACTGCATGGTACAGTGGGAAAACCATACAGTGTGTATTGAGAAATATACGGTATAGTGAGAGACCACACCCAGAAAGGAACAGAGAGCGGAGCTTCGTGGCTGTCCTACAGCTCCCACTGGGCACCAAAATGATGCTCGTTTCTGTACCACGCAACCTGGTGAGCTAATTGCAGATTACACAATGGGAGACACGGGTCTCCACATCCCATTCGTTTCCCCTAAGGGATACGCCATGCTTTTATCCGCACTTTTTTGAAATGAAATGTTTTACATCATTTTAATTAAAAAAAATAAATTGATTGGATCAAACTGACCCTTACTGAAGCCTTTTTCTTTTTGCTACAGAAAACATCCATTGCTGAGAAGCTGTGTTCTCAACTGTAAAAACATTCAGATAAAAATGTCCTATAGACTCCGGTACAGCTCCCACAATCATTATTTATGCCACTGCTCTAACCTGAGCAACTTGATGCCTCTGAATTCTTCAGATTTCTTTCTTTTCAAACCCTGTTCCCCATCCAACCCCAGACTGTCACTCTTGTCCCTGATGTCACCCACTGCAACCTTCCGTGTGCCAGCCAACCTCCTTGTGATTCCCCAGCCCAAACCAACCTGCAAAGCCATCCAAACTTCTAAGCCTGGCTGAAAAACCTGTATGTTATTTAGTGGCAATTTAAAAAAAAATGTTACTGGCTTCAAAAGGGTTGTCAACAATTTCAGCCAGTTCCTTGAAACGGTTGTAGAAAAATAAGTAACAAAACATGAATACGTTTTTATTCAATTCTTACAAATATTTAAAATGTTCAACAACATTTTTGATTGCCAAAAATTGACGGCCTGTTCTGCAGACTGTTTTAAAAGCTTTAAGTATGCGGTTGAGTCCGTGGTTTGAAAACTTTTGGAGCTTTTCCTCATCAGAATTGCTATTTCCAATAAGAAATATAATAAAAATATGAAGTGCAAGCCAGTAAAAATATAAACATAAAAATAAAATCTTCAAAATACAGACCTTTCAGGCAGGTCTGCTCTCCTTTTCCAAATCCTGTATCAAAACTCTGCTTCAATGGCTACAAGAAATTGGCAAAGTAACAAATACCAAGGCAAGTCAGGAGGCAATGCTTCTAAATCACACTGAAGCATCACATTCTGAATGTAATTAATGAGCGCGGCTGAAAAAGCACGTTGCTGAGACCCTCCACGATCACCCCCGCTCCTTCTTTTCATTTCTCACGGTCGCACACTGTATTTTTGTCATGTATGCAACCTTGGGTCCTCTGGACTCCGAAAGCTGCCGATGAAACATCCTCTTTAAGATGAAGGGCTCTACGTTTGGCAGGTCGTATCCGACCTGCAATCAAGGAGCATCGTTCTTTGATTTCAGGAAGCGCACGAGCACGTTTTCGGCGGCTGCAGTGGGGGTTTGATTCTGTGCAGGGCTGCACGCACCCGAGGAATGCCAAGTACCCTCAATTCCATTAACTTCAGTGGGAATTAGAGGGCTCAGCTGTATTTAATATTTTACAGGGTCAGGCTCTGAAAACTGTATTAGCATTCTCAATTCCCAGTAGGCCTAAATTCAGCAAAGCATTTGGATTGAGACTTAACTGTAAACATGTGAACAGTCCCCCTGATTTCAATATGACTATTCTCATGCTTAAAGTTAAGCATATGCCTAAGTGATGTGCTGAATTTGGGCCAAAAACTACTGTTTTCAAGTGCTACACAAGTTCACAATAGGCAAACTGCTGGTCTATAATGCCAGTTGCATAATCCTGTTTCTTCTTTGTCAGAAAGGCTGACGTGAGACTATATATTTTTAAAATGGAGCAGCTATACTGCTTTTGGAAGATGGGGAGTTCTGGTAAAACCTTGGGTATTTCTGCAAAGTTATTAATTTACTGTTATTATTGTTATTATTACTGTTACTCCTATGTGAATGCAGGAAAAGCACCTATCCCAGACTCTTGGAGGTTTTGCTATTCCTAAAAGAATATAATCCATACGGAAAAGAATAACAAACTCTCTCTACATGACAGCTAACATCGGCCAAGTGACAGCTAAAAATATCCCACCCTCTCCAGAGACCCTCAGCCTCTTGTACATCTGAACCTTCCCAGAAGCACTAGAAAACAGAACTGTCTCAAGACGTGCTCTGAATATCCCCACCTTTCACCTCTCCGGGGGCCAAGGCAGCCCGGGGACTGCTGGAGAAGGGTGGGCTTGCACCTCTCGCCTTTTCTGAATTAGGAGGGGGCTTCACCCTTGAAATGGTGCTGGTCCCCAGGAGACAGCATCTTGGCCAGCTCGTGGCAGGGGATAGATGTGGCTCTCAAGCAAATTTCTTCACCCGGAGAAGCACGGGGGGATGCAGATCCTGCTGCGATGGCTCTCCTCCTCTGAAAGCAAAGGGCTCCTTCATCTGGGAGGACACGGGGGCTCGGGGGCTGAGGGACAGAGGGGCTTCCCAGAAGATCTGCTAGGGCACAGAAAAGAAATATAGCTGTGCATAACCCTGCACTTTGGGCCTCTATTTTGCATGCATCATCAGTTAAGGCTTTTATTATACCCCACAGCGTGGGAGGATGTAAAGTGTGGGCTACCCAAACCCCCACTCAGAGGCCAGGAGGAAAGGAAGAGCTTTTGGGACTCACTTTTCAGCCAGGCCCCCTAAGCATATGCAGCTCACGGCACTGGAGCCACGTA
Source organism: Fulmarus glacialis (assembly GCF_000690835.1). Classification (NCBI taxonomy): domain Eukaryota; kingdom Metazoa; phylum Chordata; class Aves; order Procellariiformes; family Procellariidae; genus Fulmarus; species Fulmarus glacialis. Next base: position 1,426 of record NW_009234473.1, on the reverse strand, counting down.
CTGAGAAGCTATGGGGAGCAGCATGGAGGAGGAGAGGAGAAGAGTATGGTTCTCTCCGCTCCACTGTGCAAATGGGGGCCAAACCAAGACTTGCTGAGATGTCTCCAGGCCAGCTCCGGAGATTCATGCTGAGGACACAGGGAAGGCTCCCCTCCCACCCCTCGATTTTCTTTTCCCCTTCAGCAGCAGGTTGCCAGTCTGGCTCGCTATATCAAACTCTGGCTTCTCCATAACTCCATGATTTACAACTCTTACAATGCAATTAACTGGCTGCTGCAAAGGCACCATAAAGCCAGAACAAGGACACATTTAAGATGGGACAACTGTATGTGAACATAAGCCCAGAACCTGCTGTTCTCAGTCTGCATCTCCCTTTTTTGACATCTTTCACAACCTTTTTAGCATGCAGGTTTTGGCACATGTGCAGCTACCGCACTGACAAGATAGCTTGTTGTGGTATTTTCTCAGTGAGGCTGATTGGAAAATGTCCCCTGCCTTTGCTCCAAGCTCTTGTAGAAGGATTATAAAATCAAAGCAACAGTACAGCCAAAATCCATAAAAAATAATATTTTGAATCCCAAACAAATCTCTCTTGGTACCCCCGACAGAGAAATGGCATCCACTGTTAGAGAAGAGTCTCTCTCGGGCGTGAGACGCAGTGCTGGCAAGACACACGGAGGATCAATGACCCGGACTGGTGGGCAAGGCCAGAAGTGCTGGCACTTAACCTTCCTCCCCTTCGGCCCCAGCTGACTCTGGTGGCAGAGGCTCCCAAACAGTGGCACATGTTCTCCATGAGCGTTCAAGTTATCTCTCGGAGATGTTTCCTGAGCAGCTTGATGTCCCAAGCTGTGTGTGCGTGCACGGTCCAGCACAGGGCTGTGCAGCTGAGAACGGCTGGACTTGCTG
>NW_009234473.1:0-284 GCF_000690835.1 Fulmarus glacialis | reverse complement strand
AACAGAGGAGCAACAAAGGGAGCCGGGACTTCTCCTACACTTTGTAAATACATGTTTCTGTCTTAATTTTGCTTCAGCGTGTCCAAGGGCCTTCCAAAAACTTGAATTCTCATTGCTATTCGTATTTCCTCGCTGCATGAGAGCTCGCTGCAGGATTTAAACCCGCTAGCTCTTTCCTAGGGCTGCCAGCCTGCGCATAGTCCGCCCCAAGCCCGATGCCGCCCTCAGCCCGAGGCCGTGCTGGGACCGCTCCCGCTGCGCCGCCCGGCAGCGCAAGCCCCCCG
>NW_009234472.1:0-3752 GCF_000690835.1 Fulmarus glacialis | reverse complement strand
GGTGGCTGGCGGGTGTGAGGTGGAAGCAGGCCCGACGGAGAGGCCATGGCTGCCGTGATGACTTTCTTAGGACACCTTTGGATTTAATTGTGAAAAGAAAGCGTAATTTCTGAGCGGCTCCTTCAGTTCGCTGTCGGCAGTAAGGTGACAGTCCAGGTTCTGCATGTCTGTGTTAGAAGCTTGATATGGGTTTTTTTTTAATGGTTGTTTTTGCAGTTGAGCTCCAAAAATGGTGCGCTACTCTCTGGATCCGGAGAACCCCACGAAATGTGAGTTGTTTTTTCGTGGATTCGGGTAGGACTTCACCGAAGCCATTGAGGTTTTAATGCGAAAAGTTGGTCTTTTTTCTCCGCAGCATGCAAGTCTCGGGGATCCAACCTGCGAGTGCATTTCAAGGTACTGCGTGCACAGTAGGAAACGCAAATTCATTTGTTTTGGGTTTTTTTTGTTGTTGTTCTTTTTTGTTTGTGGGTTTTTTTTTTTTTTGAAGGAAGTGTCTTTTACTTTTCTGTATCATTACATAGTTCCTTAGGGGTGGTAGTGTGGGTTATGGCCCGTGTTTTCTTTAGCTGCTTGTAATGGTTTTTATCCACAGTATCAAAAATAAGGTCGTGTGACCTAAAGAGCTTCCTGTCTAACATATATAATAAAACAGAGTAGGTAAACAGTTGTAGTGAATTTAGCAAGAGGAATTGGGCTAGTGTTAGATGAGAGATTTGTTTCATTTGTTTTACTTCGCCTTTTTGGTTGTTTTGAAAGAACATGGGGTTCGTCTGGTCGTGCTGTTGGTCAAGAGGTAAGGCGGGGAGATAAGCAGTGTTTGGCATGAGGGCTGCACGTAAGGACATGGGGTTCTTTGGAGAAGGTGTAGGTGCGGCAGTGAATTTGGGCCTCATTGGAGTTAACCACAAAACCAAAGCTGAGCAGGTGCTTTTCTGCTGGGTGTTACGTAGTGCAGGTGAAAAGAGGTTTCACTTCGGTTTGCTCTTTTATTGTGATCAGGTAGGATTAGAGTTACTCTCTGATTTCGTGTTTACTATGGCTGTCTTACTTTATTCTGTTTTTTTCTTACTAAGCCTATTTCTCTCCCCTTCAAGATTCCCTTACAGAGGTAATTAGATTGATTGTAGCTTGTTTTCTCATTGCTTCTTCTGAGGTGCCATATTTGACATTTTAGTAGGAATTTATCCTTCAGGCTCCTGCTTTTTTGGATTAGTGGCCAAAGAGTATAAAGTATAAATACTCAAATTCTAATTTTGTTGGTTGGAAAGATCTAGCCATTAGGTAAAAAACAATAAAGATGTGCCAGAGCTGCAAATTCAGTAATGGAAGTCATACCAAGGGTTAGAAAAATAGGTAGCAAAAAAAAAAAAGTGTTGCTAATTATTCTTCATTCTTTAATTTTTTTTTTTTGTGTGAGTCCTTCTTGTAAACTGAGTGTGTAGCGAAAAGAATAGGATCCAGGAAAGGGAGAGGAGTGCTTTTTCTCCTGTTGTCACTTGGAAAGATCTGCTAAGAGGAGGTTTGCTATGCTTTGTGTTGCTAGAACACTCGTGAGACCGCCCAGGCCATCAAGGGCATGCACATCCGCAAGGCCACCAAGTACCTGAAGGACGTCACCCTGAAGAAGCAGTGCGTGCCTTTCCGTCGCTACAACGGAGGAGTCGGTAGATGCGCCCAGGTGAGGTCTGAGATGACAGCGTGGGAAGGACGCTTTGGCTGTGTCTGGTTAAAGAAGAGAGAAAAGATGATGTTGGGACGGTGTGGAGAATGTTAATGTTATATATATATGTCTGTTAATGTTATATATAAACTTAAGAGGGAGGAAAGAGTTACTCTTCATTCCAGTACAGCAAGCATTGAATCTACTTGCAGTGTCAAATAATTCATCAAATTTAGTTATATTGGTATGCAGCCAAAGGGGATGTAATGGCAAGTTAATGGTGTGTAAAGGGCAAGTTGTGTCACGCCAGGGGAAAAAGGGACCTCTCCTCTTCTTCCAGGCCAAGCAGTGGGGCTGGACACAGGGACGCTGGCCGAAAAAAAGCGCGGAGTTCTTGCTGCACATGCTGAAAAACGCGGAGAGCAATGCTGAGCTCAAGGTGGGTCGCGTAGACGTTACTCAGTGCAAAGTGTTCGTGTCATGCCTGTCTGTCAGGGCTCCTGAACTCGGTGGCTGGATAAGGCCTGCTTTGTAGGTGAAGCCGAATTGTGTAGAGGCTTTTGGTTTACTGTTTGTTTGAATTTCAAGTTAAAATGTGAGTAATCATTTTTCACAGATAGCTAGTTTGTGCGTGGTTATCAACTGTTTAGAGCAAGTGTGGTTTAGATCTTGTAAAATCTACAAAACAAAGCAAAATCTGTGGGCCTGGGGTCAGTTTGTGTCTTTGTAATATACTCAGTGCTTAATGTGGTAACTGATGGCAGTGATGACTATCTTAGGACACCTTTGGAACAACCATGAAATAATTATTTTTTCTCTGAGCCATCAGCATCGGTTTAAATTCATTGCCATGTGTAGAAAGGTGGTTGGTGTTTTTCCGACTTCAGCTGGTGCTCGCTTCGTGAATACTCGCTTCTGTTAATTTGCCAGCAGTGATGTGTGGGGGTTGTTATTCATGTTCTTGCTGTGGAGATTATTTATTTGAAGAGAAAAACAAGTTGGGAGTTTTCTCTTTCCCCCCGCTCCCAGGGTCTGGATGTGGATTCTCTGGTCATCGAGCACATCCAGGTCAACAAGGCTCCCAAAATGCGCCGGCGCACCTACAGAGCGCACGGTAGGATCAACCCCTACATGAGCTCCCCCTGCCACATCGAGATGATCCTCACCGAGAAGGAGCAGATCGTCCCCAAGCCAGAGGAGGAAGTTGCTCAAAAGAAAAAGGTACCAAGTGTCGCACACTTAGTCCTCTTTAACGTCACCGGCAAGAAATCCGCGCGTTAATGTTTTTCAGACGGGGGGTTGCTGTGATGACTGTCTTAGGACACCTTTGGAATACCCATGAAAAAAAATCAGAAGTTATTTCTGAGCAACCTCAATATTTAGTGTAAATACAACATTGAGAACTTGGGAAGATGCTTCTCGGTAGTTTCTGTCGCACGGGTGGTTTATCCTTCCCTCCTCCAGAGTGGTTACGGCATTCCCCGTCTGTGCGTGTGACAATAAAACTTCAGCCGAGGTGACAGTCTGTACGCAACGCAGTACTTGTAAGGGCACTTCGTTATGTGCAGGAATTATTAGTGGAACATTTTGTAAACGGATAAAGAAATTTCTAACAATTCTCAGGGCTTCTTTCAAAGGATGATGCTCTTTTTAAACTTATTTGTAAGATGTTTTGGGAAGGTGTAGACCATCGCTCTTTTCTCATTGGTGTGTTTGTTTTTCAGATATCCCAAAAGAAGCTGAAGAAGCAAAAGCTAATGGCTCGGGAGTAAATCTGACATGAGAGATGTACATAAATAAAATTAAAAAGTTAAGATTTACGGTGTGCGCTTCTCTGCTTTTTCAAGGCTTTTGCTGTAAGCTGTGCCCGGTGGGTTTGCTGGGCTTTCTGAGCGGCGGGTGCAGGGGCCCCCCGCAGGAGCCGTGGGTGGCACGCGCTGCCGCCAAAAACAGCATCACTTCCACAGCTGATGACTTAGGAGGTTATTCCTCCCTAAAACGGGGAATTTGAAAGAAATGCAGGTGTTTATTTCCCTCACTCCGGTGTCTTTGCCTGGGCACAAGCCAGAACCAGTTCGGTCCGTGCGTT
>NW_009234471.1:0-551 GCF_000690835.1 Fulmarus glacialis | reverse complement strand
CATAGCTGAGTTACAAGCGTGTGAATTACTGCAATAGCCTATGGGAGCTGTGTGTTGGGGGGCGTGCTTATGACAACTATGTATAAATAGAAGTAAAGCTGCGTAATAAAGTGGCATTAACGCGATCATATTGATCGAATGCGTTGTGTCCGTGACTTCCGCGTCAGTTAATGGCTGGAGGATGAACAAGGTACTAATTTATCGTCCATCCTCAAGACAGAAGAAGAAAGATAATTTAAATGACAAAAAAAAACCACCCTGAAGTTTGTTATAGAAATGTCTCCATCTGTAACTGATAAACACATTACCATGGGTTTATGTATAGTAATTGATACTAACAGTGACCAGTAGCAACTGTTTTAGAGGATGTCGCATTAAAAAAAAACAAAAAACAAAAAACCAAAAAAAACCTGACCAAATTATGGCTAACGTATCCATAGAACACTGTTATCTTAACTATAATAATATAGCTATTGACATTAAGACAATGGTTTCTATACTTTCTAGTTCATAGAATCATAGAATAGAATCAAAGAATCATTAAGGTTGGA
>NW_009234470.1:0-2413 GCF_000690835.1 Fulmarus glacialis | reverse complement strand
GTAGCTGATAGGGCAGGAGCAGGCACCTGACTTTGCAGGTGCTCATGATGTGTTCAACCCCCTCTGAATTTTCTCCAGATGTCTCCCACTGTTGCAATGGACCAGAAGTTCTGCTTTAGCTCTTCCTCATCTCTATTGAACATACTTGTCCTCATGTTTTTGTTGCTTTTTGTACTTTCTTACTTGCTGTATCAGGGTTCTCAAATTCTTCCTCCTTGATATTGTCACTTCCTTTGGTCAGCAAATGACCAAAGCAGGCAGGGGGCTGTTCGTCCACACAGATCTTTGGTCCTCACAGTCCCCTAAGGTGACCATTGCTCCTCTGAGTCACCCCCCAGGTTACCACTGGTCCCCACAGTCCCCTCAGGTGACATTAGTTCTTACAGTCCTCCCAGGTGACTACTGGTCCTCATTGTCCCCCCAGGTGACTGTAGGACTTTGCAGTTCCACCTCATGTGACTATTGGTCCCTGCAGACCCTGCAGGTAACATTGGTCCTTGCAGTCCCCTCAGGTGACCATTGGTCCTTGCAGTCCCCCCTTGGGTGAGGGCTGTAACCCCCCTGAGCCCAGAGCCTAGGGGAGTTCAGGTGGGGTGGGCAGGGCTGCAGTGCCTCTGGGTGCTGCACTGTGTGTGTGGGCACCAGCATCCGCTGGGCTGGGCCAAAACGCCTGAAGAGACCTCTCGAAATGCCTGGGTGTTTGGGTGTGTGTTATTGTAGGGTCTCTTGGGAGATCATGCACACAACCACCTTTTCTTACCACGTTTGCTCACTGGCTGCATCTGCTCTCCAGGTTTGCTGCGTGAGCTTTATCCTGCCACGTCCCATGAGTGCTGCAGGGTGTTTCACTCCATTTGGGAGATGAATTGCCCTATGTGCCCTGTTGGTGCCGAGGCTGTGGGCTCCCAGCCCTGAGGTGAGCCCTGCCCACAGCTGAAAGTTTTGTCTGTCTGTCCTAGCTCAGCAAGGGCTGGGAGAGACTCAGCATCACTCCTCCTGCAATGAGATCCTTGAGCCCTGCAGTGCCGGCAGATGACTCTGGCTGTCAGGGAAATTCAGTCCTGCCCACAGCACTGTGCTTCACAGGGTTTGGCCAGCAGAGAACCAGCCCCGGCGGAGTTGTGGTGGATATGGCCACAGGCCAGCCAGTTTTCTTCTGACTCAGCTGATAGTTGGCTCACACACAGCTGCCAGAGACTTTTCTTGTGAAACATTGCTAGGAAGTTGTCCTGTGAAACCAAACCTTTTGAAGCCGCACATTCAAGCATGTGGTTGATTGGGAGCACGAACTGAATTCCTTCCTATGCCTATCTGAACTCCACTGTCTCCGATGGGAGATTGGCTTCCTTTTTCTCCTTAACTGGGAGGCTTGGGGGCACTTTACCCCCATATGCACAGTTGCTTATTTCCATGAAATATGTAAGAACATGTCTGTATATGCACAAACACACTTTTACTTTTTTTTTTTTTTTGCTTTGGTGTTTCCTGCAGTTAGCACCAATAATTCAGTGGTGCTCCAGCTTCCATTTGCAACTGGTCAAAACCTTCCTGAGCCCATCCAATCCTGAGGAAAGGCACTTGTTCTTAGTGAAAACATTAATGTTTTAATTTCATTTTATACACATCTTCAGCTTCCACAGACTACATCAGAGTTTCAGTGTTACTCAGCACTTTGTAAAACGGTTTGTGGCCAGGTGCTGTTAGTCTGCGTGGAACAGTTCAGTCTCAGCACAAATATTTCTGGAATATGGTTAATAAAGGCAGCTTTTAGGAGAAAATACTAGAAAGCAACACTAGAAGGGCACAGCTTACCACCTACTGATAAATGTGTTATTGTACCAGAACTTGGAGAAGTTGCCACTGGGCATTGGGGTGCCCTAAAGAGCCTCAGTGGGTACATGGGGCAGTGCCACGAGGTAAGAGGTGATCATGTGTGTAATGAATGAGGTGGTCTCAGATTTCCATCCTTGTTCGCTTAGGAAATTGGAGCAGGTCAGGAGCCCTGACCTGTTTCCCCCCTGTGCCTCCAAGTTGAGTTCATCTCGCACTCAGCAGTGCCCAGAATTTTGTCAAAGCAGAAAAAGGTAGGATTTTTCTCCCTGTGAGCGTGGTGGAAGGAAACAGGGGCTGTTGGCTCTCTTCCGGGCTAAGCTTCTTTGCTCAGGATGGAGTTCCTGGATTCCGATCCCTCCATCTGCTGATGCTTTCTGAAATGAGAGGGAGGGAGACGGCTCATGGGTACTCTATGGAAGAGACTTCATAAGGGTCCAGACAGCAGCCGGTAGGGCCAGAGCAGGAGCTTTGTTGCTAAGTGCAGCAATCACCTGCGGCATTTTCTCCCCTCCTCTCCCACTGGTCGTCAGCGGGGCAGAAAGGGCCTCACCTGCGTCTCCACACCCAAAGCGCCGTGATG
>NW_009234469.1:0-1529 GCF_000690835.1 Fulmarus glacialis | reverse complement strand
CCGCCGGCCCCCCCTTCCCACCCAGGGATAGAAACCAGGGAGGAGCAAACCCAGGGCAGGGGAGCGCGGGGGGGGTGCGGGAGCGGTCCTCAGCACTCCCTCCCCGTCCCAGGCTGCTGCTGCGGGCGCTCGGCTCGGTCTGTGCCCACAGCCAGATTTTCTGCTGTAGCTTCTTATTGCACCCAGGTCGCTGTCAGCACGAGAGGACGCTTGGCTGGGATGGACTGCAGACAAGTAATTAATGTCCGTGAAGCGACCGGACTGCAGACAAGTAATTAATGTCCGTGAGGCGACCGTTATTACACTGGCTCATCTGGCTTTCCCTTTGCAATGAGCCTTTACTGGGACGGTGTCTGGCAGTCACCATTTTCAAATCACAGTTTTTTCACGGTAAAAGGCTATTTTCCCCAGGCAGCCAGCAGGGATTTTATTGTTTAAATAGTGTGAAATCCTTCTTTATGAGGCCACTTGCCTTCTGGTCTACAAGAATGGCCTTTTGCAGCATCTAATGTTCCCTGTTATCCCAGGTGCTATTTGTTAGAGAGACAGCCTGTCCACTCCGGGCCCCGCTGTCCTGCTCTGCAGTTGCTAACCTCTGAGGATTTAAAGATAAAATGACCGATGCTGCAGGTGAGGACTGCCAGCACCGCATCCGCAGGTGGTTAATCTTCCAATTTCCTGCAAAGGATTTTAACAGCATTTCCTTGTGGAAATGGGAGGTTTGCTCTGCTTACGCCTCCCGTGCGCTGCTGTGCAAGGTCTCTGATTCAAAGGGAGGGCGGGGGAGCCAAACCCAAGTACTCATCAGACACCACAGAGCCGCAACGCAGACGTGCCTGTTCCCGGGAGCAGCATCAGTCTGGAGAGAGCCGGAGACAGGGGCTGAAGCGCGAGGGGGCCTGCCCAGGGCCCCCCTGTGCCAGGGCACCGCAGGGCGAAGAGTCGCGTGGGAAAGCCCCGAGTGCTTCCTCAGCCCCAGCGAATGTCGTCCTCTTGAGCGGGGACTAAATTGACAGTTCAGACTCACAGTGTGGCGATGGCACCAGCTCACTTGTCAGCGTGACTATACAAAGTTGATATTCCACCTTCAGCTCAACTTATTAACCCAATGTTCCTTTCAAACAAAATATCACACTGCTTAATTATTTTTTGGCTAACCATTTGCAAATGCCATCAATTACTGAAAACATGACACCATTGCCTTTTGCAAGGCACTGGAATCGGACTCCACGTCACCCTCTGACAGGAGCTAAGTAAAACCGCATTAATCAAATTGCATATCAGTCACAAAAATTGAGGGGTAATTTGTCAAAGTCACAGCCGTGCTCAATAACTGTTTGGAGATGACTAAGTAATTAGTCAATAATGTATTCTCACCTTTTCATTTCCCTAGGTTTCTGTGACTTGCACAGTGGAATGACTGGAAAATAACAGACCGAGTTGTCCGGTGGCTTTAGAAACGGCGGCTGGCGTTTACCTGGGAGTTAATTCAGCCCGGCCAGGCACCTTCCCTCCTCTCCTGCACGTCC
>NW_009234468.1:0-43097 GCF_000690835.1 Fulmarus glacialis | reverse complement strand
GGGCGCCCCCCGTCCCCTCAGGGCGACGGTGGCACCCCTGTCACGCCGGCTGCCTGAGGGGGAGGCCGTGACACCCCCGTCCCCGCTTCAGGGTGGGCTGCCGGGGGGTACGCTGGTACCCCGATAGCTCCAGGCTTGTGGCACGGGCTTGGCTTCACTCTCATGAGGAGCGGGGTCTCCAGGCCCGCGTGGGTTCCCACCACGCTGAGGGAAAGCGGGGACGTGCTGTTCCAAACCCGTGTGAAAGGGGGAGCCGAGGCCTCTACCTTTCCCTTTCCCCCACGTGTGTGTGTGTATGCAGAGGAACTGTTTGTCAAATCCCATCAAACAGGCAGAGCTGTTTGTCAGGACAGACCTGACATCAAGTCTTTTGGGGTTTTTTTTTTTACCTCTTTTTGGATTACACGGTTTTAACAGCTGCCTTGCAAGAATTTGGTAACTCCTGACAAGTCCAAGTCTTTTCACACTCAATACATTACTTCACATTTCAAGGACTAGCACATCAGGTAAACTGTACTTCTTTTGAAACGGGCAAGCCAACAAGCGACGCGGTCTCTGCCCCGTGCTGCAGAGGAGAATGAGCACCACCCTCCCTGTTCCTGTTGAGCTGACCTGGGGGAAGCCCCAGTCCCACCTGGGTCTGGCTGCCGGCGTGACTCGAGCATCAGAGCAAGGCTGCACAGCCCAGTGGATAAGGGGCAGGGGAGAAAGAAGAAAAAGCATGGGGGGGTAAATTCTTTCTTGCCCCTCAGAGTTGATGAGCCGAATCCCTGGAGCATGTCATTTGATTAAAATCATTGGCACAATGTTCCGTGACAGGAGTTACAAACACGCTGAAGGTAACGAGGGTGATTACATTTTTCCAAGATCACAAAACGGAAGAGCAAAGGATTGAACATTCCCTCTTCCCCTCCTCTGTGATGCACAAGAGGCCAGGTATTTCCCCACGCGTTAGATTCTGCAGTAGCGAGCTCCCGTACCCCACAACACATCCAATATGACAGGGATTTATAACTTTTCAAGCCTTGATTACAGAACAGGGTGACTTTAAGCAGTTAAAAAAAAAAAGGGAAGTGTCTTCTATGGAAGAAAACCAATCCAAGAAGGAAACAGATGTTGGTTTCAGGGCTTCTGAGGCATCATTATAAATGGGGATTAAAAATAACATGCAAGTTACAACACATTTTGAGTCCATCTATTTTAAAGGGGTCTTAACGGAAAAACTGTGTTAATCTAAATCAGTCTTTTAAAGAAAAAAAAATTAAAAAGCAGCAAGAGAGAATCCAGTACCTGTTAAGAATGTATGAACTCAGGCAGTTTTTCTTTTTAATATCTTCACCCCTTATGGTCTTCGTCATGCCAGAACACCTAGAAGCATTACGCTCGCATCACCAGATTTGCTCTGTGTCAAACCACACGCTAAGAAGGGCAGTTGGCAGCGCTGCGCTGCTGTGCACCGTGGACCGGAGCCTTTCTGTGTGTCCCACTGATTCAGTCCAGAAATTCTGCTTTGAGTCCACTCCCAGGCTCTGTCGAAACACACACTCACCACACAGAGGTCAGAAGTAAGCAGAAGTTAGCTTCCAGCTGAGAGCAAGCAAAAAAAGGAAGAGAGAAAATGGAGGGAACTTTCAGCATTATCAGAAAAGGTCTGGTATTTTCCATTTTCCAAGACTTCGCGTTCACCATAGCATTTTCCCTGCAGTTAAACTTGGTGGATACATAAAGAAAAAGCTTTTTCAGATTTGCTCTGTAGTCCCCTCACTTTCTGATCTAAGAATCTGGTACAAACCCTCGTACCTTTCTTGGGACCCCCAACAATCTCCTGTCGGGGAGCTAAGATGATGGTATGCCATCTGAGTGGAAATCTGCTGATGCAGTAAGAGCCCAGTTCCTTGGAAGTAAATAACTGGGCTAGATGCGAGCTAGCTGTTAAAATACTTTTCTGAAGTTTTTTGTTCCCAACAAGCAGAGTCTAGTGCCAGCTCCTCCTTCCCAGGCCCCACAGGATGGTGTCTGGGAGGACCAACCACCTACTATGCCGCTCCTTAGGAAGGGCCCCTTGGGGCATGCAGGACAACAGAAAGTGGTCAGATCCCCTATTAACAGGGCAGCACTCAGTTTAGAGAGGTCCTTTTACAATTATATTTACATTATCCATTTAAAGTGTCATTTGCATGAACTGCCAAGATTAGCCACACTGCTACAATTACTACCATCACAGTAAAGGAGTCCAAGATTTCTCTGAAAGCACGACGTCCTCCTCTCCTGTTCACAAAGTAGCACAAACAGGCTTCTGACTTACCAAGCAGAACCAACTCTCTTTTCTGAGCTGTTTTACTCAACTTCTTCTTAGCCCTGGCTGGTACATAAAGGTCATTTCATTGCACATTTTCATGTGAAACGACGCAGTATGCTCAACTGTCTTTTCTGGGAAGAAGAAGCAAAAAGACATTTGTATCCAGAGCTAATTTTTCAAGTAATGGTCATACCTACAACTCTCAAACCTGTAACATTATGTGGACTTTCCATACTGAGACATTAACAAGTATCATCAAAACAGGTGTGCAGGAGCCTTAATGAGAATATGCTTGAGTTTGCCAGATATAGTCGTCTTGGATTAAAGCTGTATTTGTAACGGAAAAAGCCCTAGGGCCACACAGGGCCTCTGACAGGGAAGTGGAAAGAAACCCTCTAAGAATGGCTGCTGCATTTGCTCCTTACTGACCCGTGCCTGGTCGTTAGAGGATTCTGTGCATCCAGTTGAACTCTTCTGTGAAACACAAACACCCCCCCGTTACATATTTTAAAAAGCAAAATAGGAATATGAAGCCTTGAACTTCAGCACTTAAGCAATTTCTGGCCAACAGCAAGGAAGAACAGAACTGTCCCAAATATTCTGCAGTTGCCCATACTGAGATTTCTTGATCATCTGGCCATAACACAATAAGGCTCTGTAGGATACGGGCCCACTATAACAGGCCTCTGCCTTTTTTTTTTTGTCCCCAGCAAAAACAAAGTTCCTCCAGTTCCATCTGAAACTGGATGAACGCCATTTGCTATTAACAGTTGTACGCGCATGAGCCACTTCCTCATTCGGATTTTGTGTCAGGAAAGCACTTAGCATTCTTACACCCAATTGGGCTCAGCAAAACTCTCAGGCACGCTTAGATTTAAGCGTGTTACTTCAACAGAACTTAAGCATCATCATAAACGATCTGCCCTTTGCTAAAATCTCACATGCCACTGTCACGTGGTGTAATAGTGCAAGCCTTGGTTTGGGCACTGACTTAGGACTTGAGAGACTCGCTATCAATTCTCTTTCATGCCACAGTCTTCCTGCGTGGTTGCGGGCGAGCAGCCCAGTCCCGTGGTGCCCAGATTCCTGCTTGTACAAGGAAATTCTCCCACCTTGCAAGGTGCAGCACTCTGACACAGCTGGGGAAGGATCTCAGGTAAAGGCCACCGGCTGCTGCTCTGAGCATTACTCTGCCATCACGGATTCAGTGTTAAGTCTTTCCATGCAGCATCAGGAAAACAATATCTGGGAGGTGCACAAGAGGAAAAGAAAGCAACCTCATTGAAATAAATCCATTCACATTGTACTTAAATGCTACAGAGAACCGGGACGTGGGTGGGAAGCGGGTGAACAAACCAAGCGCAGGAGCAAGGTCAGGAGTTCGCCCTGCACCACTGTTCCTCCTGCAGCAATACAAACGTGTCTGCAAATTATCTGCTGGATCCCCACAGGCGCACCTACATCTCAGACAGACAGATCTCTACATTAGTCTGATGTTTCCGCAGCCTAACAGGATGTGGTCACTTTAAGGCAGCCAAAAGTCTGCACCACCACCCCCCTCCCTGCTCCTGCTCTGCCCGCACAGCTGAGCAGCAGAGGCAGGGAGAGGGCTCAGCTCTGTTTTGCGCTCCAAAGTCAGGTCGGCTGCTGTATTTAAGCTGGATGATCACTCACAGATGGAGGGTGCAATTGCTCCTAGACACGTGTTTGGCTCCTGCCTCGTGAAGAAAGCTAAAGTAAATACAGTCAGCATATTCCTTAGCAGTGTTTATTTGCCACTGTTGAGCACAGATGAAAGACAGGACTGATACAGGAAGAAGATACATTAGTTATCTCTAACCATTTCTGATGACTTCAGATATGTAGCATGCCTCTGGTCTCTACCTGTTGCCAATCTAGCAGCAGCACATAAACAGCCTACTGTGCTTTCTTCCCCCTTACAGACTAGGTGGGCATCAGGTTAGAGTGATGTATAAGCATTATTAGGAGACTGCAGTGGTGGAAGCAAGGAAAAACATACAGAGCTGTGTGAATTTGAAATAGAAGGGCAAACAGGCCACAGCAGGAGACCGGGCAAGCGAACCACCAGAGACTATAACTAATTATTGCTGTCACCATCTCCCCCTCCTGCACTGCTACAGCACACAGGGTGATTGGGGGGTGGGAGGGGGGCCATCACCTCAGCAGATGCTTCAGGCTGCCTGTCATTGCCCTCTCGAAGTCTTCTCCCTTCTGTTTTAGTGTGATTTATTTTCACAAAGCAGAATTTATTTTATTATTTTTTCCCAAGGGAGAGTCATTAACTTATTTTTCCTCCTAGATCTACTTGTTTAATATTTACACAGGAGGGGGAGGGAAATCAAACAACATGAATCAATCCACTGATAAGGGCAGAGGGGGGAGAAGAGGAGACCTCAGCAGCACCTCCTCTTATGCAGACGCAGGCCTCCTCTCATTTCAAATACTTTTTGATTATACTTCTGCAGCCATGTTAATGCACAGAGAGGCTTAGACATATGATACAACTGGAAACTGTGAATTTGAAGCTGAGATCATAACTATTGCAGCCTTCTGCTGTGTTAACCAAAAAGGAATACACACTCCCCCGTATGTTAAGGTGTTCTTACAGTTGGTCTTAGCTAACACCTCTCTGGCAGATGTAACTAGTAATAGGTATTGAAAACAGGGGAGGAATTAAGGCAGATGACAACTAGACAGGCTAAGCTGGAGCAACTCCTTTCTGGTCACACCAGCCTCGAAGTGCATCTCTGCAAAAAAGGATTTCACTGACAGTGGTAGCATTAGGCTCACCCCAGTTCTTGAAGTGATGTGTTAGTGGCCTATGCAAGTACATATCCATCTTTACCATCCGTGACAAGAAACCGAAGCAAAATTTTCGGCAATTTGTCACACAGCACAGTGCTTGATCTAGAAACCAGATAAGTCAGCAGAAAGACACGTTGATTTCCACAGGCTTTGGACAAGGTTTCACATGATGCAGTGAGGACAGGATAAAGGGGAAGAAAAAGCGTACGCTTTTTGCTGCCTTGTATCGCATAAAGAGAGCCAAGAGAGATCTGGGTTATTTTCCTGTTTGTTTAGGGTTTTTAATTTTATCTCCTGTCCTTCTTTCCTGGAAAATACCAAGTTATCTGATTCTGCTTGAAGTTTTCCAACAAACAAACAAACAAAAAACCAAAAAACCCAGAAAAACCCCCAACACACAACAAAAAAAACCCGCACATTGGACACCACACTATGGAGCTGCTGGCCTGGCTGTAGGGTTTGGACTCTTTACCAAAACAGACACGCTGAACCAACAGGTGCTAAGGTACTAGAGTTAAAAAGGAAGAAAAAGAAATGAGGGGAAAAGAAAAGGATGAGCAAAAAAAAGTTAGCGAGAAGAAAGTTGAGTATTTATATTTTCTGTTCTCAGCTCTATTCCATTTATGGGTATTTGCAATATCTTAAATCTCCTGTGTCATTAATCTTCTAGGGGGAAACATGGAGAGAAAAGACAAGACATACGAAAAGTACTTTTAGGGCTTCCTTGTGCACAGTGTAAGTATGTATGAGTTTAAAATATTCAAATCCTACCCCCCTCCCCTGCCCCAACTCAGGACAACGCTCTTTGGACTTCAACAGCAGAATATTCCAGTACTCATGATCTGAAGTGATTCACCAGCTTTGAAGTATTCTTTTTTAATCTAAATCCTCATTTTCCACTGACTTACATTTTGAAGTATGCCTGACCTTTAAAGAACTCGGCAAATGGTCTCCAGGGGTACGATTCCTGTTATACTGAAACATCCTGTGTATCCCTCTGAGTGCAACATCAGGTAATTGTACAAGTTGTATTTATCTAATGAGTCATACTCATTAGAAAGACATCATTGATAGTTCAAATGGACACTACACCAACCTCTCTTTATACACTCACTTCACCTAAATAACCTACAGCAATTAGTTATTTGCAATCCCTAGCTTTGAAGTCTCTTTTTCACTTTCATCCTCAAGATCAAATTCATTGAACTGTTGCACTAGCATAAAATACCAAATTTTAGTCTCAATTGCATCAGGACATCATTATTATTTTAACAGAAGACTTCATGTCCTTGGTCTTTTCGCTTCTCAGTACCTGCATAGTTTTCACTTCTGCCTGGTACTAGGCACAGCCGATGGGACACCGACGGATGCGTGCCAGCAGTGTTGAAATCTGTCAGCTGAAACAGAGTAATTTTGGAAAGAAACAACCAGGTCAGTTGTCCAAGGTCGCAGTCTTGGAAGTGAGGAGCATTGCACAAGCTAAATTAGGTAGGAATCCATATCAATCCATTCTCAGTGTGCCGAGAGGAAGAGCGAGCCTATGCCTGAGCCTCTGCCAGGACCTAACGAGTCCAACACCAGCTCTTAGACCCAGGTAAGATTTGAGACTGTTCTGCTAGCAAATCCCATCTCTAAACTCAACTATATTTTTCACAGTGCCCAAAAGCCAGCAAGAGATTTCATTTTTCAAGTCACACGAAGAAAGAAATCCCATCCCTGAAGTTGCATTTAATTAGAAGGGGTGTGGAAGCACACAGCGACTAACATGAAGTTGCCACCAAGGAGGGAGCAGCACTGTGGTAGTTTTCTCTCTGATGTTAGGGTTTAGCTCATAATCCAAAGAGAGGTTTTTTTCCCTTCCATCAGAGAAGTTATGTGGCCAAGAGTTCTGTGGGGAGAATGATGTGACAGAGGGTGTCAGTAACGTTATTTTTGGAGGAATGCTGGAAGTCTGGATTAAGTTCAGATCTGCTGGATGAAAGCTAATGGAAACAAATCAGCCTAACGGACTGTAGTCCATGTTCCTTTATGGTTAAATATAAAACATGCTATGCAGTACTATATATTCCCTTATAAAAAGGGAACACTAGACTTAGAACTTTGCAGAATGAAGGTCTATGATGTAAACCAATTGAAATACCTAAATACACTAAAATATAGATGAGAATTTATGATTTGTTTTCAAAACAAAGCTGGGGGAACAAAGGGTACATACATTATGGTACTGGCTTACCTCAAGCTAGTTGGATCATCACAGGCCATGCTAAAACTGATAGACATCCAAATTCTTTCTAGAAGATAAGTCAGAAACAGCCATTATATACCCTTTTGCTGTAGTGATACTTAGAAACAGCAGAGAGCCAATATTCACGGTCACAGGCCACAGCCTAGGAGCTTGTCCGCAAACTGAAGGGGGTGGTTGGGCTCAGCTCCATGCGTCTACAAAAGGCAGAAAGCCAGAGGAATAGCCAGTACAGCTCTGAAAATAAGCAGGAACACCAACCTCTTTGGGGCACAGAATCAATGGGAGGGGCAGACTTGGATAGAGTTTGTTCTGCATTCAGAAACAAAACTATCTACGCTCTCCCGCAAATTTAAAACAAGATCATGTGTCATAGCTTATTCACGGGAGTTTCTTATTCTTCTATCAGAAAATAATTCCGCCAACCCCGAATTTTATCCTGCCACTCATGCAATAAAAGAAAACAGTGTTTTGCTTCTAACGTTTCTAGTGCCTGGTCCAACTGCAGTTTGTATCCCAATACGTGGCCAACTGTACTAGCCGCTACACAGGCTGAAGAGGACAAAGTTCCTTCCCTGAAGAGCACAAACCTTTGGAACATGAGGAACAAAGGAAATCCAGCAGCATAGTTAGTTCAGTTTTACTTAATTTTACCTTACATGCTTCACAACTGCCAGAGAGACTTGCATTTACTGACAGCATTCGTTCTGAAGTGGGTGGTCGTGGTCCTTCAGATTATACATTTTGAGATGTTTTATTCCTCATTCTCGCTAATGCCTTGCTAAAAACTGGCATTTGACTTTTTACAATGGTTTATTCTGTAAGCCTGAGGGAGAAGAAATCCATTTTTCTTTCTGTGCTTCAGTTAAAGAAGGAAATAAGTAACATGAGCCATGAAAGGACTTTGATCCAGAACTGGGGAATGTAAATGCTTTACAGATGCCAAATAAGGATGTTTCCAAAGAAAAAGAAAACAAAGCCATCTCTACCCCAACCCCTTTTCATTTCCAAACAAGGTAATGGAAGGAAAATTTTGTAAGATTTTGATGGAAGTTCCATTTCTCCAAGAGGTTGTTCTGTTTTTAATAATTACATACATTCATCAGAATAAACAACTGATTATTTTGACAGGGGCTTATTGTGTTCCTGGGAGGGAAAAAAATTTTGCTTTAGATCAGGAGTGTCTCTTAAAGACCTTTAGTGACTGGAGAAAAACTGGCTAGAGGCAGGAATCCATCCTTAACTGCAATGAAGTTAGCGAAATTATGACGACCTGCCTGATGGCCTGCATGGTGCATCCTAGGAAAGTCCACAGGACGTACTGACGCTGGTGAAGCCCATGCAGAAAGTGCCATGAATAGGAAGATCCTGTGGTTGACTGGTTTTATTCGTACTGGATTTTTTGGATAGCACATGACCTTGCTCTGACTTACAAACACAGCATCAACATCAGCTCATCTTGCACGTTTACCACAACCCAGCCTGTGTGGGCAAGAACTGCTGAGAGTCTTCAATAAACAAACAAAAAAGATCCAACACACTAAAATATGAAGCATTTCCAACTCAACCCTACTTTCCCTCTAAGAGAGGAGCCTGCGCCTTATTTATGTGAGTTGGAACAAGGTATCTGAGAGGAAAGTCATGACTCCAAGATTGAGTAACTCTGTTGCAGTCTATTCAAATTCCTTTTAAATGGATTTTTCTTTCACTGTTGAAGCCTTTTAGAGCTCATACCATGTGAATATCTGCTGTATGTTTTTAAAAAATAATGCGAAGTATCCTTTGTGTATGCAGAACACAACAGTTAAAGTTCTTTTGGCATTGTATATTCTTAAACATGCGTTTTGCACAATATTTTGACTCAGCAAAGGATGGAATAAATAATGCTCAGCACACGTGCCTGCTCCCAAGATAAAAATCTATGGATTCAGGCCATACAGATGGGCCTTGCACTTGCATGATGCCTCAAGGACATTTGTAAGATTCTGCATGAGTGCAGATGTCTTCCCTGATCCTCTTGCAAGATCAGAAGATTGGGTCAATGGCTGTGCTCCAGATAATGTCACTATTAACATCTCCAGACATAATCACAGATACAGCTACAAGAATAAAGCGGGTCAGAAATGAGCTCCTAAGCTTATGGTACAGCTGCCTTACTCCCCTCTTAATTCCCTAAATCCCAGAGCAGAGTGAGAATGAAAAAAACACCTTGCTGGTAGAAAGGCAGCGCCATGAAGCAGCCAGCGTTCAGGTACGGGAGATGAATGTTGGAGTTCAGAAATGTCAAACCTACCTCTTTGGGGAATGGCAAGGTGAGAGCTCATCCCGTTCTCTCTCAAAACAAAACTGCATGAATGTATCACGATATAACTTTTTTGATTGTGTACTTCACATTAAAACCAAATTTGTGCTTGTATACTAGTACTAATGATTTAATAATGCATTAACATCTTAACTCTGCTGTCCAGCTGCGGCAGAAGTAAGTAGTACTTACAATAAATAATCACACCCCTATCACGCAGCACTTCCTGGCAGGTTTTGCAGTTCCTTTAGCGCAGGAAACAACATGTTTCAGCACAGTATTTCAGCGATTCCGTGACTTTCTGTGTTGACTATGCAGGAAACTGTAATTTTCCAAACAGTATGTTATGGATTCAAACCCACTTATGTGGAAGTGGGAAGGAGGACACAGTCAGAGAGGCAGGAAAAGCTACGCCTGTATTACTAGAATGCTCCCCGCTAAACAGCAACATCTTGAACCAGTATGCCAAATAGGGCAGACTGGTTTTAATCACGATGGTCTGCAATTCAGCGTGAGACTCCTTACTAAGTCCTCCATGTCACACTGCTGATTTGCTAGCAGCTTAAGATAGCTGACAGCAGGCTGTACTCTTCCTTTCCAGCATCAGGACAGATGGCCCGAGTTCACTCCAGCAACTCAGTTTAGCTGATACGAAAAAAGAAACACTAAGAAGCATTCTTATCACAGCAATGAGACACAGCCAAGTCCTGGAGAGGGAAGGGAACCTGCCTCCTGAAGGGTGGAAAGCATTGTTCTGCCATAGTAAATAGCACCAGCTGGGCTCTCGGATGTCTTCCTGTGGGCAGACTGCTGGGGAGAATCCACACTCTAAACGTGCCTTGCAATAATTTACCCCAGATGCAAGTAAATGTTTAAATTTTCAACAGCTACTAAATTGCAGTATTTCTTAGACTGCTTGAATATGAGGGAGAATAAAATAGACCAATCCACTTCAGTATCCCTGGAAGAAGGAAGGGGAGGGGATTGCAAGCATCGCTGGCACAGCGCTCCCTCGCTGCACACAGCCCAGGTGCTTGAGCCCAGGCAGCTGGGTGGCCTCAAGTGACTCTCACAAGATTTAGAGTGGATTTACTGGCTCAGTCGTGGCTTGCAGACCTACGTCTCCTGGCCTCCTCAGAGGTCAGACGCTGGCACGCACTCCTGCAGGCCCTAAAACTAGCACTAAGCCCATTGTTTCCCCAGTATAAATGCATTCTTCCCACAGATACATCCTTCTAGAAACCGGGGTTAAAAGTGTCAGCTTTCAGGGATACCCGGTAGTTAAAATGAAACAGAGAACTTCACAAAGTAACTACATACAATGCACAGACAGAAAAAGTGCAAGAGAACAGCAGATAAAATTAATAATTTGCATGCCAAATACATTTTCCTCCTCTTCTCTTTCTGGGACTAATGGTTTAGCCAGTGCCTCTCTTCTATTCTGACACCACCTCTTGGAAGAAGATAACAACAACAATTTATTGTCAAATCCCTTGGACTCCCCTCAGACTGGTTTCCACAAACTGATACTAATTTCTGTTTTCCAGAAAAGTTTAGCAATGGAGTCACTGACCAAATCCTTTAGCAGATCAGGAAGTCCCAGTACCCACTACTATGCTTTAATCGCTATGCACTGCTCCTTCTTTACACCCACACTTGCCCAATTTCAAGCACATAAATCTTTTGACAAGAGCAGACAACACACAAGGTATGCTAGACAGTTCCACATTTTAACCCTAAATTAAAACAGCAAAGCAAAGCTGTTTGCTTGTTAAGACCCTTATCCTATGTAACACTGGACCAAGGACCCAGACCTTAACTCTCCATCCCCAGGAAATATATTCTGGGGTAAACAAGAAAGCACTTCAGCTAAACATAGTGGTAGCGGGTACTTTAGGCAAAGTCCAGGACTACCAGCTTGATTAGAATACCTGGAGTTTTGTTTTGGCTTTAAGCCATATAAAATGGATGTGATACAACAAGAAAATGATCCAATTAAAGAGAAAAACCATATGAGTAAAACAATATAAAAATTGAACAGATTAAACATGTTTGAAATAAAAAGTTAAAAAAAATTGCTCATCAATTGGGGTGTTAAAAGAGGAATCGAGTGGGATTGAGGGTTACAACTTTTGTTTATCAATGGAAAGAGCAGACGTTCCTGAAATGAGGGAGAATAAATAAAAGGACGGCATGTGTTTACAGAGAGATGATTTGCAAGCAATGGTAACAGAAGTATTACAATCAGATGCATGTTAATTCCTTTGGGGGGAAAGATTACAATCCATAGCAGCAAAACTCCAAAGGTAGGTAACAAGAAGGCCCCAAGAAATCCAAAGGAAGCAAGGAGAGAGGTAAAACCTTTAACAGATGTGTTGGGAAGTTCTTTGATAGCTGAACTGCACAGGAAGTCTCAAAACATCTCCCAAATGGCAGTATCTGTATCACATAGGCATCCCTCACAGCAGTGCTGGCAAAGACCCTTACTGGAGGCCTCTTCTCTGACACTGGAGAAAGCTTTAAAAGCCTCACTTTGAAACTGATTAAAAGTAACCCAATCCAAGCAACTAGTGATACAAGCTAAAATGCAAATGTTGGATTTTGTTTGGGGTTGTCTTTTTTTGTTTTGGTGTGTGGAGGTGTTGTTTTGGTTTGGTTTTTTGTTTGGTTGGTTTTTTTGTTATTGTTTTTGGGGTTTTTTGGGGTTGTTTGTTTGGTTTTTTTTTAAATCACTGCATATCCTATACTACATGAAAAATAAGATTTTTGAAGGGTAGATGACTGTGGCATTACATCAGCACGAAGGATGTAGAGCTGGCAGCTGACAAGCTGTCACAAACAGCAGACTTGCATTTCTAACACCAAGAGAATAACCGAAGTATGAAAACGTAGTAACTCCAAAAGGTTTGTACTGCAGGCCCGTCTCCAGTGACTGAAATGCCCAAGAGCTACCTCAACACAAAGCAGTACAGAAAGAAACTGTAACTGGCCATAAGAGAAAAAGCAAGCTGCACCCAGAAGCATATACACGTTTTTTTACTTGCACATGGGCAAGTGAATGCATATTAATACTGGAAAGTTATTCTCCCATCTTCAGACAGTGATTCAGAGAAAGAACTTAATATATAAGCCATGCAAAGGCTAATGCAATTACTAATCGTAACTTCCTACAATGATGACTAGCAGGGAAGCATTTTGGACAAAGATGGACTTGTTCATTAAACTTCACAAGTCAAGAAGCCCATTTGCATCTTTAGTAGAAGAGCAGATAAGAGTCAGCAAAAAGCTTAGGAAAAGTAAGGTTGAGGTTTTTGTATGGATCTTGGTCAGCTGCTGTCCTAGGCCTACCATAGTCTGTGTGCAGGTGGCAGAAAATTTCAAACAACATCCTGAAGCACAGTGTAAGCACAGACAAGAAAAACTGTTCTTGGAAATATGCTACTTAATTAAGATAAACCAGGCTTTGAATCAACTACTTGAAAAAAGTACACTTTGCCTTAACACCAACAAGTTGTAGGACATGTTTAACAATGTGTTAGTTCGCACAGGCAAAAACACCCACACCAACAAGCACCTCTAGCCTTAATTTAGATACTAAGCAGGAAGCCCAGTTTCTCGGAGGAGGATGCCACACAAGAAGCTTCTCAGCGACCACCTGAGCCTGCTTCTCAAGTCACAACGTGTGAATGAATCTCTTGCCACAGAAAAGCATGCAGCAACAGGGCCTGTGCCGCAGACCCCAGTCAGCTGGAGAAGTAGCTTTACACCTGCGGTCCAACACACTTCTCTAGCATCGTCTCGGCAAACTGCAAAGCCTGTGAGACAGCCTGCCACTGCAGGAGACAACAGCTGCAATACAGAGTTTTGTGGAGCTCTAATGGCAGTTACAATTGTACTGCTCTGTGGGTAACAAAACGACCCTACAGCTTGTCACTATGAAGTCGTGTTCACCATTTTCAAGAGAACAAAAACAAGCTGATTTGCAAAGTGCGTTGTTTCCAGTTTTCGAAGCTTTAAGTGAAAGCTGTACCTGAAAAAAATTGTAATTGTGTTAAATGATAACATGTCATTTTATTTTACAAATGCCTTACGCTAAGTTTAAGTTACCATGGTTACATCTTTCACAATAAATATCATAATAAACAGGAGGGAATAAGAAACAATTATGCCCTTGATTTTGCCTTTTTTTTTTTTTTTTAAATGTTAGGGTGTTTTTTTCTTTAAGGTACTGGCACAAGACTGGTAGTATCATGTAACTGGTATTATTACAATTATTACTGCAATATTAACAGTAATATTTGTATGCAGCTGAATGCGGTGAGACAAAAATTTCTGTCTGCTCTCACTGGATATTATGTACCTTCCAATTTTGTCAAAATTAACTTAGAACCTAGTGTTACAGAAATCTCTAGCTGTATCTCAGCAGGGTTTTAAAGACAAATCTATTCATCATCATGTTTGTTCTGTGGAAATACAAGATACATGTACAGAAACATCTGCAAACTAATGTAGAGAGTAATTAAATTATTTTGTATGTACTTAACTTATTTTTATTAAATGAGGAAATAGCCTTTTTTGAAGGTCATTTCTTTGGTCTTAAAAATTCAAACCCAAGCCACCTGGTTTTCATTTCCTGGCCTATTCCTTCTGTCTCAGCTGCATACTGTGCTAAAAACAAAGGCTCCATTCTTTAATTGTGAGTATCAGACGCCTTTAACCTTCATTCTGTTGCTAGTGCCTTGGAATGCGAAAAAGCTAATACACAATATCCTCTTTTATTAGCTAAAATAATAAATGGCCAGTTCCATTCCTTTTATCAGCTGGGCTCAAAGATCCACAGATCCTTGGAGACTTAGAGACAAAAATGTATGGCTTTCAAAGCAAAATCACTGTATTTGAACACAGTTCTGTTCTACTCTTTTGGATGACAGGCAGGGATTGAAGGTCACTATTTCTAAAGTTACCTCAGAAAAGGCTGGAAATAAGTCACTTCAGACCCTTGTCACCCTACAGTGGTTAACAGCCATCACATCTGGTCTCAATCAAAAGCCAGTAATGAACGACAGCCAGCCTATTCAAAGGCTTGTATCATGTATGGTTTTAACACAAAAAACTGGTACAGAGCATTAGGACCAGTGAAAAACGGCACTCTTCAGTGAGAAATGCAAGCTGTCAGAGGAAATGGGACGGTGCGGGAAACGACTTGTACAGCTTATTGAACCAGTTTATTAGCCAGCTCAGTGCAGAAGATGATTGCTGATAAAGCAAAGAAATACTTATCTATCAATGGAGAGGAACACTTAGATATTAAGGTGACCAAACTGTCTCCTACTTGTGAAAGGAACAGGAGATTCAGAGTGAATAAACAAATGGATATAGACCCTGGAGAAGATCCTAAAAACAAGCAAACAAACCAACCTCTTTTCATCAAGAAAGCAAGCTTTCAGAAAACCTGAAACTCTAATTATGATTAGAGGTGACAAGGCAATTGACTTGAGACCCATCAGATACAGTCTTGGGATGAACAGATCAAGTCCATTAATTTACTCCCTCATTTATTCACAATTCATAAAACATTTGTTGCTGTTTTGCCTGCAAATAAAACAATTTATTCATAACTTCCAAAACATTCGGTCTGGGGCTTGCGTTAGGTGTGATTGCTCATAACTGGATAAAGAAGAGGCACCCCTCACCCAGCTGTGAGCTGGATCTCTTAACCAAGCTTCTTGGAGGCCTTAACAAGCCCCAGATCATCCCACAACAGTTTCAAGGGATACAACTGGGAGGGAAGCATAGGGAAGGTTGCAGTTTAAACCACATGGGCCAGAGGGAAAGCCAGCACTGGAGGCCAGGGGCAGCAGAAATCTCTTTCAGCTACTACTGATGAGCATGCAGTATCACATTGGTGTACAGATTTATACTTTGGATCACAGAAAGCGTCACATTTACCTCTTCCCTTTTTAATCCACTGGCAAAGAGCGAGATTCTGCAGTTGGTTCACAGATGTACATTAAATAACAGGCAATCACTTTACTCACACATCAACACTTCCTACATTTAGTGAAGAACCACAAATTTGAAAGCTGTTTCCCGTCCCACCCCAGTCTATTAGTAACGAGCGTATTCATTACAGCAGCTTAAATAGAGGGAAAATATGTTGCTTAGCTTGGAGAAAAACGTGTAGGAGAATAATCAGTGTGATGCAAAGCTGTCTGAAACTTGATTTCACAACAGCCGTTGCACCAAAAGGTTTAACAAAGTGGCCTTAAGAGACAAACTTGGGAAAAGTAACAGAGAAAAAACTTGTACCATGTAATCTCTGGGAGTCACATGGATGTAAAACTGATAAGGAAAACACTTTGGTTTGTCTGTAAAGCTAGTGAACAGAATGTATGCCACAGTGATAACAAACATTTTTAAGGTTTCCTATCATTTATTGTTAAGACCATTCTATTACAACCATACCAAGTTCCAACCTTTCTTAACATGCTAGAAGCTACTTTGTAATGAACCATTTTTCAGAGAGTAAAATTCCTTCATTGACAAGATCAAAACGTTGGAAGCCTGTTTTGCTAATTTTTAAGGACTCTTATATGCAATTTTACTTAAAAATCATCACATCCATACTTTGCTGCAGAATTCTTTGAAATTCTGTTAAAAAAAACCCCAAACCTTATGTTGGGCATCAAACTTCTGTTGTTGTGAAAAAACTGCTACTCCTTAAGGAATCTCAGGGTCTCTGAAAAAAAGGGTAAACTAAAATTTACCTTATGTCTGTAATGACAATTGCCAATGCATTTCAGGGTTACTTGCAAACCTTTGTTGACTTAAACTCCTCAATTCTACCTCGAGCAGACACTCAGGCTTGAAGTTCTGCTGTGCTTTGGAATAAGCTTTCCGGTGTTCCTTCTGGAGGTACACACAAAACAACATCACAGAAAATCTAGCATTTCAGTAACCTTCTGGCATCCTGTTTCCTTGTCTTGACAGGAACACCTTGACAAGCTCCATCTCACTCCTACAATGACTCTACTATAGGATCAAGAAATGGAATGTAAAAAGCCACTGAACCGGCTCCATCTCCACTTTACTTGGCAGAGGAATAGCCCATGTAGCTCAGGCTGGGCAAGGAAGACCGGACTCAACCTTGCCAGTATAGATATACATGCACGCTGCACTCCCTAGTCTTTTCCAAAACACGTTAGAGTTTGGCAGCTATATTCTTCAAGACCCCCCTGTACCTGGCACGCTCCAGCCTTAGCAGCAGAAGCAGAGTAAGAATTTTCCAGCAGTGACCGATTATTTATGCATCCAGGAACTGCTGCAGTTGCAAGTGCAACAAACAGAGGCAGCAAGATTCTCTCTTCATGCCCTCATTGCCACCACAGCTACCGTGCCAAGACATGCAGGGGGAAAAGAAGTCTGATACAGACACAGGGAGAGGTGTACAGGTTTCAGTGCAGAGAATGAGGGGAGAGATGCAGATTAGATAGACGCCATGGAAAGATGAGGTATAAATGAAGTGGGTACAACTGAATCAGAACAGTAGGAGTGAAGGGGGTGTATGTGTGTGAAATTATATCAGAAGAGACAGAGGTATAGGAGAATCTAACTACAAGTGAACATAAAATCGAGGAAACATTAGATCATTATCTTTTGCTGCTCTCAGAAAGTAGCTCAGACAAAACACACAAAAACATTTCTCCCAATCTTTTAAGATTAGCGTACCTTAAGGATAACTGCTAGCCTTGGCTAATTTTAGCTCCATCAGCTCAGGCTGTAAAGGGGGATGCTTTGATGGAGAGTGCAAGGAAATGTCAGTATATACAACTGTTGCATCCTTTTTTCCATTAAAAAGGACAAACAAAAAAATCAGTTACAATCAAGAAACACATTAAGTTGTAAAATCAAATATTCTAAACTAGGAAAAGCCCAAGGCAGTACTGCTTATTGCAGTATGGCTTATGCTCGCTTAATTCACTGCCCCTTTCCAAATGCATCATTGTAATTGATTAAAAAAAAAAAAATACAAAAATCACATACCTTTTTGTTCCTATAGGTCCCTCCACCTCATTCTGTATACTGGATGAGCCTGTTCAGAAGAATCGGGGCTGTCAGTGAGGCTTTTGTCCATAGTTTCTTTTGCAATTCACTGATAAAGTTAGGAGCTGTATGTAAATCCAGAAGGGTGTGAGGCGGGGCAGGGGGTGAAGGGGGGGAAGCTGGGAAGGAACACTTGGTTCCGTTTACAGAAAAACTTAAATAAGGAAGATGAGAGACTCTCTGGACATTCAGATTTTACGCTTGTACCTGTATTTACCAAACACCACACAGTAATTTTTCTGTATTAATGGCACAATTAATTTTTGTCTTAATTAAGTCTATCTTTTGTCTTAATTAAGTCTATTTTTTTTCTTAATTAAGTCTATTTTTTTGTCTTAATGGCACAATTAATTATTCATTAATGAATTTAAATAGCAATGACCCAATCTTTCCATTCATTTTAACACTTTGCCCTTTGTTGTCCAGAATCAGAAATCTGCACATGAGCATCAGTCACAGCCTCAGAGTAAAACTTTCCCATTCATTATTGATTTTAATTTGTACTGGAAAAGAAACGTTTGTCTACAGATGGATGGATGGATGTCATACTAGTGTATCTAGATAGTAACCTTACTTCCTACCCCAAAACTTTTTGCCCTTGGGCAGAACAAAAATGGAAGTCAATATTCTTAGATACTGCCCCCTTAATCTGCCTGTGCCAAATAAAACTTGGTATGGTTGCTAAAGAACATAGGCAAAATTCTTTAAGAGCTGCTGTAGGCTCCTAGAAAGTCACATCAAACAGTCTATGATGCAGAGACGGCCTTTTTAGGCAAGAGTTCTACAGATGCACAAGTGTCTCAGGAAGGAAAAAAAGGCCTACTGATGACACGGCATATAAAGCATTGCACTTTCCACAATGCTGTTTCAAACCAGATTTCATACCAGATACTTGGGATGGCAAAAAAACCAACAATGAACACCGCAATTTTATGTACAACTTTGTTTCATCAAACAGATCTCCTTTCCCTTTCCCTCTTTTCTCAGGAAAGAAGAAAAATGGTTTGTATCTTCCTCAAAAAGATTTATGGAAAGACTTTGAGAATTAAAGTGATGAGCTTGAAAGATACAAAAATGAGAACAAGCTGAAGTTGCTCCCCTCCATCTTACTAGAAAATTTTTACAAATTTGACTTGTTTATAAAATAACTATTTTGCTAAGACACATCTAGAAGTCATGAGCCATCATCCATTCCTACCTGTTTCAGAGCTCTCTTTTGGCTAGTCTCTCAAAACTCAGTGTTTTTTTTCAGCCCTCCACCCTCTCTATTGGCACTTGCTTGGTCCTATCTTGCAGAACTACTGAAGAAATGAAGATGGGAGGCCATCTGCAATAAAAACAATATTATTAAATGAGAAAGCACTAGAAATAGACTAGAACGCACGTGTTGCTCTCCAAGGGAACAGTTCAGCAATAAAGACTTCAAGAAGTTCCAGCTGTTTTCACCTAAAGAATTTTAGAATAAAGCACATTGCTGAAAGAAGTCACTTCTTTCAGTTCCTAACAAATTAGTACCTTCATGAACAAAAGGGTCCCAAGCTGCTGTTCTGCCACCCCAAGCCCCTAACAAAAACTTAGCCCTTGAAAGTTAGGGTGGAATTTTCTTACATGCTGAACAGCTAAAGAACTGCACATTTATGTAAAACAGCAGAGAGAAGTCAGCTAACAACATTGCATTGAACTTGGTACGATGGAACTTATTCACTCAACTTGAATCAATGACTCTCAGAACAACATGCCTGATAGCCAACTACTACCTTCTGTTGTCTATAAACACACGATAAGGTGCAATAGTACCAGAATAATTTAACCTTGTGTTTTATGTGGTTTACTGCCACATATTAAGACCTTTTTCTTTTTAGTACACGCACAGAAGGAAAAAAGCAAATGAGGAAATAAAATGCTTTTCTTATCTCAAGCTGAAGCATTTCCTATGTCACACACACACACTTAGAAATTGCCTCTTCTCAGGCGCTGGGGACATTACTTTCCTAGCTCTTTATAGGAATTATAGCACAGGCCATAATTTTTTTTTTTTTTTTTTTCCTCCTCCACACAGCCATACAGGCTAACAGACATGCTAAACGTGATCAATATGCATAATTTGCCCAACTGATTTTACACATACTATTTACAATAAACTGCTTAACTTCCAGAAATTTAACAAGCTAATCCACCCCCACAACCAGGATACTGCAGATGAAGCAATAACGAGAAGCAATTAAACACTACTTTTTCCATGCAAATAAACTGCCACTACTACAACCATCAGCCAGACTACAGCTACATTATTGCATGACAAAGATACACACATTAACTACAGTTTGTATGTTTTTCTTATTTATTCAAAAGCTAGGGGATGACAAAAAGGGTTAAAATGTTTTATGCCACCTATTTATTACATGAACAAATACTTAATCCAAAGGGACTCGTTTTACAAGCCCCTCTGTCCAAAAACCACACACAAATTAGTTTTTATACACAAATGTTTATTTCTCAAATAAACTTCCCCTTTAAACACAAGGAATGAAATCTAAATCTTCATAAAGATGAATCCAAAATGAAATCCCTCCAGTACATTGTAATCACTGTTTTCTTGGTCACTACTGGCTTTAACTGTTTAACATCAAAAAACAAGGACATATTTAAAAAATCATGCTACTGGATTCCTAGCTCTGCCTCTGACCAGGTCTATACTGATCTCCAATATTTTAAAATTTTACATCATCAAATCTGAAGCGTTTAATTGAAGAACAGCTGTGCATTAAACACAAACAACTGAACAAGAAGATTATAAGATGTAATCAAGTTCATAACGAATATAGGTGTTCTTTTCATCGTTATAGATTCTTGGATAATGTGCTATCAGAGCATCCTGTGATCCGATGTAGATCGAATTATAAATCTTCCAATAAACATCTCTGACTTTCCTGGCAGGGTGAAACAAACCCTGGAAAACAGAATGGAACAAAATTTATTACAAGGTTAAGGTCTAAATATCTGTTATTGAATTTAATCAAGTTTTGCACAATAAGCATTTAAAAAAGCAATTATAGTAACTAACACCACTTAAAGAAGGCACACTAAATGTGTCGTTCCCAATTTTTGCGACTATCTAAACTAGCAAGTAGTAACAAAGTATTATTTAGAGACAGATTTTTTTTCTGCAATGAGAAATTCCACTGAATGTATTTCTAGTTTTATATTCTTCATTTAAAATAAAAATTAAAACCTGCTGCAGTATATTTGGTAGGAACTGTGTATTCTCTTTGGCTCTGCTAATTGTAATTTGTGCAGAGAGCGCTAGATAGGAGCTGAGATGAGCTGAGATAGGAGATGAGACAAACTATTATTAAAACTAAATAAGTGAGTAGAATGTGAAAGCTTTAGAAAAAACAGTTCTATATAATAAGAATATACAAGTAGTATTTGCAAAAAAATACACTGTGCAAGAGACTTCTTACACCTTCCTACTGATGTCAGTATCTTTGTGCTGAGGCCCCCCACATAAAAAAAAAAAAAAACAGTGAAATTCCGTATCTGCAAATAATTAATAAAATGCTGTCACATCTTCTCTACATTGATCTGCATTACATTCATCCTTGCTTCCCACCTGTTACACGAGTTTAGATTCTACAGCCAACGCAGCAAGAACTGTTACATGCAATTACATGGAAGAGGAGCCTTCACATTTTACCGCCACATACACTTTTACAGAAGCTGAACTGACTGGTGTTGATGTAATGGTATAGATTCCGATCAAAGCACTGTTTTCTAGTGCTTCACTCTTACACACTTTCAAATGTCTTGCTGTTTTTCTTGGCTAATGACAAATAATGTTGATTTAATATTAAGCCTATCTTCTCGTTTATTTCTCTCACTTGTTACTTGTTCTCGTAAGTCCTTGCACTATTAATTTATTCCCCAGTCATCAGTTAGTGTCCTTAAAATTTGTGAGATGCTTCCATTTTAGCCAATTTTCCGTATTTTAGCCAATTTATATTCTAAGTTACCTGCTACTTCTATGCAAGTTCCTTAATGTATTCAGCTATCTCGCAAAACCAAAATCTCATTTGTTGCATATTTCAATTACTGAAGTCCTTGGTACAGAATGCCACGTTTAAAGAATACTTTAAAGAGACTAAAAGCCACACTGTTTTCCTTTGCTGGAAACAATCTTCAGTTGACTTTTTTGTCTCCTGGAAAGAAGTCCTGCCTGATAATTGCTGTCTCTGCTACCCCAGCATACGTGAGGACATACCTGTAAACAATACTGCAACATTCTGCAGGGACCAATAGCAACTCTGAGGCCCTCCAGAGCCCCCATAACTGCCTGAATGACGTGAGGAGAGGTTTCAAACACATTAGGCCATACGTAATTTAACAAATGATTAAGAGAATCTTCACAGCCAAACCCATAAACACCAAGAGACATATGTTGCACCACAGCACTGGCTGTTTGTCTGTGTACAAGATCCCTGCAAAGAGAACAATGGTCTGTTAATAAATTATACTTAGAAGCAACATGATTGGACAAACATAGTACTTCTTTTCAATAACACTTTTTTTGAAAGCACCAATATACACTTTTAACCCACATTGACTGACAGCAAGAGGCAGAGTAAAAAAAAAAATCAGTAAATTAAAAAAAGAGGGAGTTTTCTGACAAACTACTGCATTCTAATTCTACAGCAAAAGTATAACAATAGAAATTATCAAAAGCAGTCTGAATGTAAGAAGTCTTGACTCACTTAAGATACTTGTATCATTTCAATCTCCATAAGTATTAGTAAAATAGAGGCATATAATCCAAATTATTTGCAGACAATGTCTTCCAAATTATGCTGGTCACTTAACATCTTCAGCAAACAAGGAAAATATGCGTATTTGCTACTGTTAAGACTCAGCTACATACTTAAAATATATGGCCACAGCTAACTGTACCATAGATAGTAAGAAATGCACTCACCTGTCCATTAAAGCATCTTCAAGCAATGGTGTAACAGCATAAATGTAATCTTTTCCCATCTCTCCAATGTATTCAAAGAGGAAAGAAAGAGATTTTAACACACCATTCTGGACATTCAACTCTGGAACTCTGTATTCATTCATGAGTGCAGGCAGCACTGTGAAAGGTGAGCATGTTTCAGCTACAATAGCAATTGCTACTGTAGTACACACTCTGTTCTGCCTTTCCTGTACTTTCAAGTTATTTAGCAGTGTAGCCAATACATCGTGAGGTCTGGAAGAGATAACATGCGCGTCCACGTCAATAGATTCAGTGAGGATTTGGATAAAATTAGTTGAGTTTCAAACAGCAAGTGGCAGAAAAGCATGGTTTAGCCCTTTAAAAAAAGTTTAGGTAACTGGGAAACAATACAAACCACGAAACTGTAAAACAGCTTAAGCAACTGCATGATCTTAATTTTCATGACCAACATTTTTTACTTTCTCTAAACTTAGCTTTTTTCCTGCCTTCTGTTCTGCCTCTTGTAAACTCTGGAGGATAGCAGTAGCCTCCCCACTATTACTCTGATCCTACAGGTAATTACAAACTTGTATAAAACCATGCACGTTGACAGAGATAAGCAATGTCGTGTACAGTGCATTCCTTGGTTGCTTGCTGTATGTGCATTAAGTCAGCAATTGGTCACTTATTTAAGAATATGCATAAAGATGGGAATTGTGCTTCATTCTACAATTTGCTGACTTGCAGTATCACCTTAGTGGCAAAAAATCCCTTGCAAATCACTAGAAGTATTGATTTGGGGACAAACAAGAGAAGAGAAGATTGAGTATTTAAAGGAGAGTTTATGACAGAATACAGAGACGGTCTGAATGCATATCACAGTATCAAAAATTCATGAGACAAACAGCTCTTACTACCAAATTATACTCTAACCTTGCTTGTCTACAAATTTAGTTTAGAAGTGCAGCACCCTATGTTAAGGAAGAATAGGTGACTGTATTTTCCTTCTACAAAATGAGTAAAATCAAGTCTACACATTTAACATGTTAAATGTAGAGAAGTTTGAATATCTCTCACCAAAAAAACCCCACAGTCATCACAATGTTAAGGTAACTGTGTGTAGAAGAGGATAAGTATTAGAGCAACTTACCCGATAGCTTTCGCAATATAACCAAAAGTGTTCACTGTGGCTCTTCGGATTGCTTTCTTGTGAGCTTTTAATAATTCAAGCAGTTCAAAGCAGATCCTCATCCATTCTCTTGCAGAAACATATTCTGCACCTCTGAAAGAGAATAAAGTGTTACATCCTCAGTTATATTAGAAGTTTTTAAATAAAACCACATAAATTGCAGCACCTATTCATCTGCTATCAACAGAGGGATACTGCTTAACCACTTTTCTTAATTAGGTACCTGTTAACATTAGACCTTCACTGGTTAACAGTGTACTCAAAATTTATTATGTTGTGTGCATTCTAAGTTTGCATTGGACAACATACTTCTTACAAAGCGTTTGCAAAATAATATAATTACAATATGTTCAACACTGTCCGCTAAATATCTCATCTTTTTGCACAACTTAAGAAATATCAAGAGATATGACAATAAATAACCAGATGCCAAACCTGATACTCAGCTTTAGCTTTTGCTACAATTGCCCACACGGAGGGTCAAATATTTTATCATTAGTCAACTTACCGGTCTGCAATGCGCCCAACAAGATCAATACAATTTTCCTGTACTTTCTCATGTCTGTTCTTCAAAATAGGTGTAAGCCGTGGCAGCAGATCTTTGATTGGTGGCGTCATCTTGTGCATACCTAGTGAATTCAAAGAGGCGTATTTAGTCTTGTAACACCTTTTCACTTTGCTCTTGAACAGGCATGTAATCAATACACAAACGTACCTATAACATTCACAATAGCCTTAAGTGCGCCGAGTATGCTGCCGAGTACTTCAGGATATTCTTCACCCAGGTACTCATATAACACAACACCCAAGTGTCCCATCAGTTTTTCCTACAACCAAGTAAAAATATTTAGAAGTTAATTTCCCACCCCCCCCTCATTACTATGACATACTACAGCAAATTTGGTAGGACAAGTCAATACAATACCTCTTGACAAGTCTTCATGACAACTGCAGTACGAGAGATCAGGTCAGCAGCCTGCTGCCTAACTTTAGCTGATTTGTTGTTCAAACGCCACAAAACCGTACCACAGATTTGTGGCAAGTAGGGTTTAACTCTTTTGCCTAGAGCATTAACGACTGTGCCAAAACCATTCAGCATCACAGAATCCTGAGTGTAAAAATAACACAGGAAAATCAGACCAACAGCAACACTACATTTTAATGAAACTTGACATCATCTAAAACTGCTATTGAAATACTAACATTCCAGAGCTTGTTTCCAGATTTCATCGATTAGAGCACTGACATCTAAAAAAGGATTCTAAAAATCTAACTTCGAAGCATACATTTCTGTATAACTAACAGTGGGGTAGCTTACAATTAAAGTGAACCAAATACTAAACACCCTTGGCCATACCTCTGTGGTCTGTTCCTGAAAGGCGTACAAAATACCATCAATAAGTTGTTCTTCCAGTTTATGATCAATGTCTGCTGCCCCCAGATTTCCCATTATCTTCTCAATTGTTTCCATGACCATTTTTCTGTACTGCTCAGCCTCATCTTTCAGATCATCCACAATTCTAGAAATAATTTCTGCTGCTCCAACTTTATTTGCCAGCTCCACAGTTGTATCAACCAACTGAAATATACAAATGTTAAGTAAGCAATTAAGTAAGCAATTAAGTATGCGTTGTTAAAACCAACTTTCTACATCTTGAAAATAAATTTCCCTAGTCTGAAGAGGAGAAACAGCATCATGCATGTTAAGCCCACTACAAACAACTGTTTTTACCTTTAGAAATCATCCAACATTTTAAAGAACACAAAAGGGATGAACTACCCCACCTTACAACTGATGTAGACTCATATTCACAGGTGTAAAATGTCTTGATAGCCTCCTAAGAACCTGTGAATCTTCTATCTATGCAACTTCTAAATTGCTAGTCCAAACAAAATTCAGTTTCAGGACATACAAGACAAAATTAAGCATCTAGCCTGAACGAACATTCTAATGTGAATTTTGTTCTACTGTAAATAATTTTCCAATTAAAAAAACAAAATACCTGTCTGTAATTTCTTCTGTCCAATGCCATTCTGTGCTGCCAGAAGTGTTTGAAAAAAGGTGGCAAGATTTCTGTTTTAATGTAGTTTGCTTCAACACCATCCGTACCACAACACTGCTTTACCACCTGACAGGAAATAAAAATCCAACAATTTTAAATCTCTGTAGGGTTTGGGTTTTTGGGTGGTTTGGGGGTAGGTTTTGTTGTTGTTGTTGTTGTTGTTGTTGTTGTTAAGAAAAGGAAAAACATACATATTCAGTATTAATGCTAAACAATCATTCTGACATACCTTCAACACAATTTTTTTCATCTCTTCATCAGGAGACTGGAACTCTCTGATAAGGATTAGCATGACTTCTCTGGTATAATAGTTTGCATACTCAGCATCCATGAGTGGAATCAGGTAACCAATAGCCTTCAAAAAGGCAGCCAAACCCTATTTAAATGCAGAAATACAACTCTAATGAGTCACAGAAGATATAAATCCGTTTCAGTTCAAACTAAAGTATTTTAGATATACCTTTCCTCTGTGTTGACGTATACCCTTCCATAAAGGCTTCAGAACAGAATCAAATGACTCAATACCATAGGGAGTAGCTGCCTCAGCCAAAGCAGCAATAGCCAAAGCACTGATGGTGCGAACTTTCTGCTGCTCATCCACCAGACCTGCAAGAGAACAGTGTTTAGTACCACTTCTTGTACTTCTTGTGACTTAAGTTCAAAATAGTAAAAATAGAGGGGCAGTATAAAAAGGATTGACTTATTTTCAGGAAAACTGAACCACTATTCCTCTTTCAGAGTCAGCTGAACTGTTTCTCAGTGTCAAAAGAACATACAAAACAAGGACCTTACTATCACTGTGCCTCACTGGGGTATGAAAAATTTTCCAAATATAAAGTGAATTAAAAAAAAAAAAAACTTTGCCTGGGAAAGCAGAACTTACCGTGTTCAATAATTTCAACCAAGCTCCTGAGATGAGGCAAGATAGCACATCCCATAAGAATAGCAATCTGCTGTACAATCTTGATGCCAGTATGCCTAGCCTGCCAGGATTTTTTGCTTTTACAGACAGCTTTCAAGAAGGGTAGCAGAGAAGGAATGCCCAAAGCAGAGGCAACAACAGCAAAGGCTCGAGCTGTTGTATTTCGGACATACTCATCCATATTATCAATATCAGGTCGCATTGTGGAGATCATTGTTGCCAAACCAGCAGCCTGAAGGAAAAACATACAAAACATACCAATTGGATTTATGAACAGCACAGTTAATTCTTCTGCCGTGCCTGTAAACATGCAGCTATACGTAAGCTAACTCAGTGCCTTAATGAAGGATGGATGGAACTTTACCTTAGCCAAGTTTGAAATAATTTCTCTGCCTTCCACTCTAGCATAATAGTCTTCATCAATGAGCAGTGGTTCAATGACAACAAGGATCTGAAAAAGATAAACAAATTAATATTTCCTTTCATTAATACTTTTAGTGGTATTTCTGGCCCTACTAGATTCCATGAAACAGAGATGATTCCATGGATCCAAGCTTAAAGCTTTATGATGACCAGAAAAAATTTAAATCTATTATGCTCTTTTTACAGCTCTTTGTCTCTGAAGGACCTGGCCCGGAGATACTACCTAGATCCGATTAAGATCCCCTTCCCACCCCCAGGTGTGCATATATCATTTTTACATCATGCCTTAGTACTATAAAGCCCACACTTCGATCACACTACAAGAACTTAAAGTTTGGCTTAAGAAGAAATATGAAAGCCAATTATGTTAAAAAAACATGGTATCATCCTCTTCTGATATGCAAATAAAGTACACACTTCTCCCAGCAATGATCAGAAAAACCAAATCAAAGATGAAATAGTAAACTGCAACAGACCTTGTGTACGTATGGTCGGACCAAGTCATCCAGTTTGTAAAGAATTCTGTCAATGACTTTGACAAGCAAGTGACGCTCCTGATCTTCAAGTGTTGGTGACATCAGCAGAGGCAGAATCTGATTAAACAACGGCCCTGCTCCGAATTCCCGAGCTTTATCAGTAATTTGTCGCAACGCAGCCTAAACAAAACCAAACAGCCTATCAGTTAAACTAAGGAAACAACACTGAACAACTACAAAACAGGTAGATATTAACCAAGTTAAAATGTAATTCACTGTAACCACAGGCTTCAAAATATTCGCTCCTACTACTGCAAAACTCTACTTCAAACAATTTTATGCTGATCTGTTGAAAAATGAATGCGTGAAGAGAAACACCCTGATGTTAGCTCCCAGCTGTTCCATTTTCAAGAAAAGCATGCTCCTGGTCTAATATTAAGAACAGCGCCATCTGAAAAGTAGCTTATACAGCACTTATTTGCGTTTAGGCAGCTTGGTGCCTTGGTCAATTTAGAGCAAAACTATGCAGAACAGACTCCTAATGTATTGCATAATGTGTAAGGCTGAAACTTAACTAAGAGCTACATTGCTAATTTAAGTGTAAGCAGCAAAATCCAGATGATGACGACGCCCTGTAAGCAAAAAGCACCATAAATCTAGTTTCTCATAATTGTAAAAAAAAAAAAAAAAAATTATATAAGCCATATACTATTTAGTGACTGACATTACCGTACAAAGAGTAGCAATACTAAATTACATTGAATGACAAACAAAAAGCCACACAGATACAGAAGAGGAAGAAAGCACTAAACAGATATCAAAGTTTAGGACGTTATTTTAAAGGAAATCCCACGGACAACTGAAACTAAACCTTAAAACAAACGCAGATTTTTGAAAAACGAAATTACACAAACGCATCTGACAACTCATCTCACCTTTCTCATGGGAGGTGTGCCATTCTTTATTTTCAGAAGTAATTTCATTATTTTTCTCTCCTTCTGTTCTTCAGGACTTAGAGTTGATTCATCAACGTCAACCTACAAATAATTCCAGACAAAGAAACAGGCATTGCTACATATTCAAAAGAAATCAGGAAACTTTAATCAGCATGCATGAAATCTCATTTACCAGCAGTTTATCAAAGTATTGGATATCATCTGGTTTTAGGAATGGAAGATTGCCAGATGGTTGGTCATTAACACTCTTCATAGTTCGGTCTTCTGTCTGCATGTGGAATCCAGTCATACCACCCAAAGGTGTTGGAGTTGCTGTAAGCTTACGAGCTGGAGTGCGAATAGGTACATAACCAGCTGGTGGGGGAAGAACCTATTGAAGAAAGAACAAAATTCATCTTATCACAACAAATATAAAAAGAGGAAGGCATCAAATACAAAACATTACTAAACTTATATCTTCCATTTTATTTGTTTGGGGATTTGTGCGAGTGTTACTGCATACACTACATCCCATGTTCACGGCAATACAAACAAATTCACCGTGACAGTTTGTATTCATGCTTATCCTGTACTGACGGTATTTCCGAAGAAAGCTCACTTCCACTGCTGAGAGCTTGGATAATAAACTTTGAAATCTCTTTACAAAGTATTAAAGAAGCATTTCAATATCTATATCAACACAGTGTACATGCTGACTTAGAATTTGTGACTCTCTTCTATGTTTTTCTACATCTGGACTTAATATTTTTATCAGTCCATTCAGAGCTCATTTCTGGCCTTGTCAGGCATTCCCAACATTAAGAAGCAGAATAACAACTGCCCTTTGAGATCACCTTTCATTCTCCCTTTCTAATTGATTTACAATAAATCAGTAACCGAATTGAACAAACATCTGCAATCAATAATCAATACTTAATGTGAAACATTCTACTTCTGGAACAACTTCATTAAAAAAACAAACAAAAAAACAAAACAAAACAAAAAAACCCCAATATCACCTGGCAGAAAAAAAACCATCATGGTCTGCTGCATTTTAATCCAGATTAACTACCTTATATCCTTCTGGAAACATAGCATCCAATTCTTCATCAGAAAGTGGTCTGTTTCTCTCATCAATTTCCCTTTCCCAACGCCAAGCCTGCAGCTGCTCAGGAGTCATGCTCATGATATGACCTATATTCAAATAAATAAAAAAAAAATTTTAAAAAGGATTTAAAAAAAGAAAAATCTTCTGTATGCAGAAGGAGATGACTTGTTTACCTAACCTTTCAGTGCACTATTGAGCCAAAGTTTCCTGAAATCTGTAGCCAGTAAGGTATCAAACTTTCAGAGAGCCTTTTATCAATCTTTTACCAACTAAATTGAACAGGAATAGACATATAACCTCAGTCTTGATTCCCCTCCAGAACTGAGTGCTGTGGGCATTAAAAATGGTAAGCAGAGGATATACTGACCACTTTCATACAGGCAGGAAACCATGTTAGGCAGAAGTCTATTTCAAAATACAATATAAAGGTAAATGCTTCATTTCCACAGAAAAAAAATGAAGCCTTAGAGAATGGACTGGCCTTACCTGGTGTAGGAGTTGCCATGTTCATAGCTGGTGTACCAATGGGTGTTTTGCCAGGTGTCAGAACAGGAGTGCTGCCACCCATCTGGCTAGCAGGTGTTTCATCCCATCGTGACTTTCTTTTACTTGCTCCTGGGGTTGGTGTCTCACCAATGGAGTCACCACCTCTATCTGTACGAGGCGTCTCAGCCCATCCACTGCCATGTCCCGGAGTATCTAAGGAAAAACAAAACAATTTTTGCAGAAAGCTGAACAGTGTACACTCCAACTATAGGATCAATATCCAAACCCATTTTCAATATCTCGTCCTCATGTCTACACAAATCAAGTATCAAATAAACAAATACACTAGACAAAAAGTAAAGACTACTTCAGAGAACATTAAAAAAGCACAGGCATTACACTAAGAATATCCAACAGAGAGCTTTCATTTTATGAAAAAAGCATGTCATTTTCTTGCTGAATCTTAGCATAAATAGATAAAATTCTAAAAAATACTAAAGAACTCAGTCTAGAAATTGGACAAAGTAGTCCACGTACTCCCTTGATAAAAGCATTAAGGAACAATGGTGTTTCACTGTTCTGACACACGAGCTTCATTCAAATTAGGCAGGTGAGAAAATGCTTCCAAAACTTGTTTTAATGCTAACCTCTTCAAAAAAATTAGAATTCAAAACCACACACATAAATGTATCACAAAAAGCAATTCAACGTGAGCTCCTTTACTATGTCCTTTACACATTAAAATCCCAGCCTGCAGCAGTCACTAGATATACCACAAAACTTTGATTCAATTTTTGAGCCAAGGGGCTTTTACAGACATGAGTTTTACTCAACAGGCAGAATTCAATGCTACAAACTCAGACAAAAACATCACTTCACATCAACCACTAGATGTCAGAATATAATTACTTCTTGCCTGACTTCTGAATCTACTGTTTACTTAAGGTGAAAAAATCCTATACAATCAACCATTCAAAACTTATTACACGCTTTCCAGTTCGCCATAAATACCTCTTTCTGTTTTAGGTGTTTCATCCCATCGATTTTTACGTGCACTGGAAGTGGCACCTCCATGGCCTGGTGTTGCATGACCCGGCGTGTCCCGTCCAGGTGTTGCAGCTCCTGCTGGTGTATGACTGGGAGTCGGATCCCATATTTTTGAGCCTGGGGTGGCACCAGGAGTTTCACTACCCTTTGCACGGCCTGGAGTTTCATCCCATCGCAGAGATGGTGTATGTCCAGGAGTCTACACAAGACAAAACCAGAAGTATTAATGTCTCTCATACTATACAGTAAAAGACTGCTAGTTACTCTTTTTTGTACAGTAAGAAACTTCTGAAATTCCAGAGGATTAGCATTAATAATGTCTTCTGTAGATAAGCTGATGAACACTAGGATTATTACCTCTGCTTGATCCCAGCTGGATAATTTTTTAGGTGTAGCACCGGGAGTCTGATCAGCTGTCTGATCCCAACGCCGTTTGCGTTTTGAAGGTGGCTGAGATGCGGCTCCGTTGACGACTTTAAGCTCTCCAGCTTTAGCTTTTTCAGCTAGTTGCTGCCTAATTTCCCTCTATTCAAGGGCACAAAAAGACAAACATAAGAAACAGATTTCTTAAGAAGGCTTCTTCAGATTAGACCTTTAAAAGAGATTTTTCAGCTGTATCGTATCTTGTTATGCTATTTTTTGAGGTTTTGCTCAAATAACATGCAATTAGCTACTATTTTAATTTAAAGTTCATTATCTTTTCAAATTCTTCTATACTGACAGAGCAGCTATATGTTTGGAGGCGCTGTTTTTAAATTCATTTCTTATAAAAGCCATTACTACAACAAATGCAAATGCATGGAGAATTTTGAGTGTTATCAGTTTCTGTCACCTATATGTATGCCTTAAAATCATTACACATCTGTTTGAAACAAGTTCCATTTCAGTAAATTAAAGGTGGATGAGTTAGAAAATGTATTCATGTGAGTTATATCCCACGACATAAAAAAGCCCCGAAATTCTTATTTAAAATTCTGAGATGACATTGTTAAAACAGCACAATAACCCAGACTGTTTTTCACTTATCAATGGGTCCATGGACAGTAAGATTGTCAAAATTATGAATTAATTCCTCAATTAAGGTAAGACAAGTAGGGTAAATCAATATAAACCTACAGAGGTCACTGGAACTACAAGATCTTGCTCCAATTAACAAGATGGCACTGTAGGTATTACACAAGAAATTCTATTATATTACCAGGATCTTCTTACCTATTAAAATGAATTTTTAATAGCCATGAATAAAGCACGTACTTTTAATTATTTTTTTTTTTTTTAGTATTTAAAAGCTAATGTCAACCTTAAACGAATTCTTAGTACTGCAACATCTGTTGTAAATGCTTCAACAAAAGCCTTTTAAAACTTCCCTGGATTCCCTCTACACAAAAGCTCATAAAACCAAACATCTCTGACACTGAATACCCCTCAGTGACTGTTAGTTTTTGTCTCTCATCCTCTGAAAGAAAATAAACCACAAAAAGTCCAATTGCTATAAAAAATTCCAGATTAAAATATATTGAGACTATTTCTCCCTCCATTGTTTAGGTGTTATGTAAGAACAGAAGCTTTCCAAAACTTTCATCTTTAAATTCTACTGACTTTCAACATGTGAAGAACAGCATTTTCCAAAGAAAAAGACTTCTAAGCCAAGACAAAAAGTCAACAGAATTTCCATTTCCACTTTCTTAACATGCTTTCAAGGCTGTAAAATTAAACTAAGTTCAAGTGGAAAACCCTCCCCCCCACACACCTCTTCTTTTGTTAAATGCTGTTCACGCATAACATCCATGTACGTTCTGGCATTCATTTTAGGATCTGGTGTCTTCCCTCCTGCGGAAGAGAACAGCAACAGGAATGGAGCACAATGAGTATAGGATAAGCAGAAACTATTGATTTCTTCTATTGTCCTGCTCTAATATTATATTATTCCATGATCATTTAATTTTACTTTTTGATCGAAAATTTTAAAAATTACATGTATCTTACGTTTATTCAGTTTGCTGATCAATTTAACCTGTTTGAACACAAACATAACTACTGCAGTTTCAAACAAATATTTTAAAGCCGATATAAATGATAAAATGACAACACAGTTAAGAGTCTTCAGAAGTGATGGGTTCCTGGGTTGCTAATCCGGAATACGTACACTTTCGTGCCTTTGTCTCCATCAGCAGTTCTGACTTCAAGCAGCAGAATAGAAGCCTAGAAAATTATCTCTTTACCATTAGTAACACTTTGGAAAGATATTTATATTCAAAACATTACCTTGTGTAAGCTGTTAAATCCTAGTTGTTATCTGACTATAAATAACTATTGCATACCTATGTTTAAAATGTTTTATCATAAAGACCCATTTATAAGTTTGACAAATCTGGACATGTCTCCCAGATCTTCTAGTGTCATATCATAAAAGGGCTTCATTTAAAAAAAACAAACAAAACAAAAAACCCCAAAAACTGTTTGATGACACTTTCCCCCTCTTCTCTTCTCAAGGTACAATTGTGATTGGGAGCTGAATGCAATACAGTACATACACCACCACAACGATACTCACAGGTAATGGGTTTTGTATACCATATGTTGTTTTATGCTGTGTATCTTGCGTTAATTAAACTTTTAAATACTTTACAAGAAGCCCAACTTTATAAAAATACGACTTGTCAAGAAAAACACTTTTCTTTAAGAAAAATGTGCAGATTTGCTATACAAGTGGTATAGCATTATAATTTAGGGAAAAAAAATAAACTTCTTAAACATTTCTATGCTGAAGATCATTGCCCAATTGGCTGTGTCATTCTGACACTAGCTTTGATAGGACTTTCCTTTGGAATACTTTTTCACCATAATCTACACAGGATGTGTTGAACTGCACCCTTAAGAATGCAGACAGGACTGGCATATAGCAGTACTGCTGTAGGAAAGAAATTAAGGACAGTTAGTATGGGCCTGTGAATTCTGACAATACATGTTTATATCAATTACAATTAAGCAAGTAAAATAATTAATATCCCTATTAATTCATGCAGGCTGAAATTCTCATTTGTAAAACCTGCAAAATAGCTACTAATTTTAAGCCAACAGGCACCTTATTGCCACATGTGAAACTCACTCACCTGAAGAAAGTTTCTGTCAGACCCACTAATACCCCTTTTCCTGACTTGCATTCTAAAATTATCAGAACAGACTTGAACTATTAATAGTATCAAAGTCTTATATATGCTTTTGTTTCTTTTAGCTATACCACCTAAGTTTACATAGGATGGTAAGAATTAGGTGCTCTATTTTGAGAACTAGCATTTCAAAAGCAGTAACCCTGTAAATCTATGACTTGGAATGAAAACTTTCAAGGTACTGAAAGAATCTGAGCACTCAATACACAAGTTGTTCAAAGTATAAAGCACAACCCAAAACAAAATGAAAAGAGAAACCTTTAACCCTTTGTGTTTCTATGGCAATGGCTCATTATTTTCTTGTCCTTCTACCTGGAAAGAAAACTTGTATTATAAAGATGAAGAATATGGCATCTAAGTTTTCAACCAAATCTCTATGAAAAGGGGATGTTTAAAACAAAACTAAGTTTATAAGCATGCCAACAGAAATCAAAGGGCTAAAGACAATTAAAGACAACAAATTTCATAAAGGGTATAGAAAAGTCAAAATAAATTACCATCTGCAAAAGGATCAAGACGCTCAGGGGAAATTATCATCATCCGCCTGTGCTTTTTGTACTCATCTTCCCGATCTGCAA
The DNA here is from genome assembly GCF_000690835.1 of Fulmarus glacialis. Lineage (NCBI taxonomy): Eukaryota > Metazoa > Chordata > Aves > Procellariiformes > Procellariidae > Fulmarus > Fulmarus glacialis. Next base: position 7,959 of record NW_009234468.1, on the reverse strand, counting down.
TCTTTTGAGGACGGTGTTCTGCAAAAGGATCATACTAAAAACCAAAAAAAGCTTGTTAGTCACATACATATGAAGAACAATATGAAAAGTGTCTGGTGACCATAAGCCTGTATTCATTTCCAGTATTACTAAAGAGGCCTACTTTATTTTTAATCTCAACTATGCAGGAATGTTGAAACACTATGCTGATACTGATTTTACTTCTGTAACTGGAATTTTATTCTTTCTAACATAGAATTTCTTATGAAAATAACTTCTGACAAAAATTTGCTATTTTAAGAAGTTTATTCACTTTTTACCGAAGCATTTCATGCTGCCAACCTTTCCCTCTCTTTTTGCAGGGGGACTTAATGCTACTTCATATGCTTTTAAATTTCACAGAAAAATATTCCAGGAATATAAAACCCAAGTGACTACATTTTCTTTACAAAAATAGAAGCGTAAAGGACATTAAGTTTTCCAGTTATTTTCATTTTTTAAGTATCTGACCTACCAAAAAAAATTTTTTTATGTTTAGTGTATATGCCCACATTGCCTTTACATGTGGAAGTGCCAATTTTTAGCGCCCTGTGGAATTCTAAACTAAAGCAGTAACAAGCTTACAGCAAATTAAAATACCATAACCCTTTACATACATCTTGTATTTTCAGAAGACAAGACCTGGTCTCAACAAACTTTAACACTTCTTTCCCCTAAACCTACAACAGTATTTTATTGTGCCTTCAATTTAGACATACCTGTTCAGTAGACTGTGGTATGTCATTAAGCAATGCCACTGGAGCATGGTACCCTGGCTTCTTCTGGCCAAGCAAACTTGTAGAAGGGTAGTCATCATCATCCTGTCAGTAAAAAGACACGGCAAGTTTGTCATGTTGGTATTATATTTAGATATAATAATGTCAAATTAATATACTGTGGTCATAGAAAAGATAAAAATGGACTAGAATAGTTAATTCCAAATTTTAGCAAGCTTTTTCATATAGCTTGTTTTATTACTCCCAAACTGCTAAATCATATAAACCTTCCCACATCACTGAAAAGATGACTTTTTCTCTACAAGACTCAAGTATTTTGCAATATGCTACATATAATCAAGTATGCTGTCTATACTAGTTATACAAAAAGTCTGTATTTCATATTAGCACTATTGATATAGTGCCCTATTTGGCATGTGAAAACTGGTGCACAGAAATTCAAACCATTTTTTCTTAAAAGCCAGCTAAATATAGAACAAAACTTCAGTAAGTAACCCTATAAAAAAGCTTCAGAAACAGTGAAAAATTCAGAAATGTATTAATGTTAATTTAGTTATACCTTCTCAATCACAATGGCCATAACAAGTACTCAGAATGTGTAAGATGCTTTTGCTATTTCCTCATATTAGTAGCCAGTTTCTGTGCAATAATTTACAGCAACCCCAAAGAAAAACTGCTCTTAAAACTATGAACTGATTTCAGTGAGACCCTGTAATGGAAATTTTTAATAAAGGAATTCTTAGAAGTCTACAAATGACACATAGTACATCACTAAAAAAATATATCAACTAGTATAAACTGAACATAATAATCTTCCTTCACCTTAAAAACATCATTCACTCGGTGTAATATGTAGTTGCCTTTGTATTTATGGTCAGAACTGTAGTTTCTGACTGCTCCTCCAACTGAAAATGTGGTCAAATATTTAACATTAGAAATTAACATACAGTAATCTTACAAACAGGATATATAAGGAGAGCACAATACAGTGAAAAAGCCAATTCTCAAAAGTGGCTCTGAAATTTGAAATGAAGTAGAAATAGAAATCTTAAAATAGTCACTTAGGTTTGTTGGCCCAAGTTTTCTTAGATTTTTTTTCCACCATCATTTTCCATCTTGGCAGCAACAACAGAACAAAGCTAATCAGTGTTAGTCTTGACTGGAATAATTAAGTACCAGACCACAACTTTTTGCCTTCTGCTTGGACCTACATGACTTTCAAAGCACAATTCAATGAAGTACAAGCCAGACTTAGAACTTATGAGCTTCCTGGATAAGACATATTTGGTCCAGTATGGCTTTAATGACAATAACTGCTTTTACTTCAGCAACTGCTATTAAAAATTACTCAAAATTAATTCCAAAATACTTAGAATGCATGCCCTAAAAAAAAAAAAATAACATAAAATCACTTACATCTTCCAATTCAGTTGCTGCAATAGAAGTGACATATCCAGCAAACCTGCTGTCACTGCCACCATAAATTTCTTGATCATAATATCCTGTGGAATCAAGGCCTACTCCTTGTGCTTCATCAAGAGCAGGCTTTTTTCCTTGAATTTCTCGAATTTGTGCTTCAATATCTAGGGTAAAGACACAGAGAAAAAAAAAAAATCAGGTCTTTTCACACGTACGCACAAAATGTAATACTTATGTTACTATGTACAGCAAATTGAGTTTTTCCACCCAATTTCAAAATTATCTCTAAAGAAATAAACAAATATGACACATAAAACTATAAAATCACCATGTTTGTAAGCAGCTTTTCCTTAAGTTGTAATATTAGCCAGCACAGACTACTTCAATTGTGTGGCCTAAAGCAAACTATTCAAACCTGCTGTTAAGCTATCTCATCTTCCAACAGAGATAGCAGAGAAGGTAATTTACAGCACAGTAATAATTCTCAACACTACACTAACACAACACTTTCTCAACGAATGTAATCCTCTCATTAAAAAGCCTTTCAAAATGTTATCACCAATTAACAAACCAATTTTGGTAATTTAAACCAATCTGGTCAAAAGAGCTACTGCATGAGTTGTCAGATCTGAGAACATTTAATAAAACAACACCGTACTGCGTTACCTACCATATTGCAAAGCTGTGTTATCTTTGAACAATTTAAAAAACAAAACTCTAATATGCCACTGGATACCAAGTTAGTTTAAAAAAAAAGTTAGGACCAGTTTCTTTTCACACTGGCAGCTCAAATATTATTTACTCATGACTATTCCTGCCTGCACCACCATCTTTGAAGAGTCTAGTATGCTTCCAGGTAACAAAAAGCTTACCCTTCAAACAGGACAAATGGGAGCTTTGCCATTCTTTTAACATATCAGGGTCTGACTCTGATCAACTCTGGTGGCCATCTTTGACCTTAGAAATTTGGTACTTTCAGAAAGAACATTAACTTGTTAATGTCCTACTTGTTGTAATGCAACAAGAAAATAAGTTACAGTAATCCAACTGTCTTTAACAAATGTAATTGTGATGTAGGTATATTAAGGCACAGCTAACTCCATAAAATTTATTACTGTTTCCATCCGAATTTTGATTCAATAGGTATGTAAGGACAATTATCCATACAATATGGATTTCAGTAGATCAAAAAAATTTTTTTCATGGCCAAAAAAATACCCAAGAATTGCATTTCATGGCTGAAGGAATACCAAGGATCATGCTTGAGCAGGAGGATTGGACTATATAGTCTCAAAATTCCCTTCCAACCTCAATGATTCTGCAATTCACCCTCTCCCATCTGAAGTGGTATTGCCTGTTATGTTAACTTGAGGGAAATTTGCCAATTTAGAAAAGCTACAGGAAATTCTATTCACAGATAATCTTAAATCTTGACTGTTCACTAATTTTTTTACTATTGTTGCTCATTTCTCTTTTTCAGGACGAATAAATTTCACACGGTTTTCCCACCGAGGTATCTTGCGAAAGACACCATACTACAACATCTACTAACAAACCTGGCAAAAATTAAAATTAAAATACTTTTTTTTTTTTTAAAGATAAGATTATTGCTAATCCAAATTATGGGACCTGAGGTATAAAGGGGGGGGTTGGTGATTTTTTTTTTTTTAAAAATGACTGAAAGACTGCAGATCAGAATTGCTTAGTTGAGAAGTTTAAACTGTCAGCCCTGTAAACGTCAAGACTTAAAGTCAAGGCTGGGTCCTTTTCTTAACACAAACTGCCACTAATTAAAAAAAAAAAAACAACACTGTAAGCCAAATAATGCCTCCTGTACAAAGGCATGTTTTCTACAAAGGTAACTGAACACGTAGTTTTATCTGACACATCTTTGCTATATAGCTATGAGTGAGAATAGCAGGATTCAGCGTTCATGTAGAGCCTGCAGGACTGGCAGTTAGAAACACTGACTTCACTTTAAGCACAGTAAACCTAACAGCAAATCTGCAATTCCTGCAGTGGTCTAGTGGGGAAAGAAAGAAACAGCAGAAGTATGTTTCTAAACTCATCAGGAGTCCCATGCACAGAAGATGCACCATAGTAGCTGATAAGGAGAATCTTGCTCCAGCTAGTTAAGGGCTTCCATCAAAGTTCTGCAGATATCTAGAACAGGGTAACTTGGACAGGCACCTCTGCGTTACAGAAACTCACGGTATCTGCCTTGAACTCATGAGAAGCTGAAACCTGACAAAAGTCTTACACTGCTGGCCATGATCACCTGCTGAATCTTGCCCCCAGGTACATCCAGCTCCCCCTAAAATCCTGCACACCATAGGGGAATCCAGCGAGTCCAGAACTTGAGACATGTTGCTCCCCAATACGTTACTTCCTGGAGAAGCAGCAGAAGCCAACTACTGCCGAATTAGGGATCCCTTCTTGCCCACAGAGGTCTCTGATCATCTTCAGAGGCATACCACACGTATCCTGTTTACCAGTGCCATCTTAAAAGTATTCCATTTTTGTAAAGTCATCCTATGGCACGGTTATGGAACTGATACAACTCAAATACTTTTCTCACAGATTTTTTAGTTATTTCTGTTTCTTCCAAAGAGCAGATCAAGTTCCTGATTCCTTTTGCCGCCTGGTGCAAGGCAGCACTGGGGTGAAAGGGAATACCTGAAGCTTCCATTGCTACAAAAGACAACACTACTAGCACCGAGTGCTTTTAGAGTACAATGACATTGTTTCTTATTTCTAAAGAGCAGTTACTAGAACAACACACTGCCTCTTTAGTAGCATATTAAGTCCTGATCGCGCATCCACAGCTGTAACCAACTTCAACACAAAAAAGCCTACAGATCTTGCCTACAATGCAAAAACCTTTCCATCATCTGTCCACTGAGCCAACCTGACCATATAGCTCAGCCAAATAACGCACCAGTATGTACCCTGCCACGCAGGATGGGCCACAGAGATTTGCTTGTGCATGGGCTCCCACCACTACTACCATCAACAGAGTCTGTTGAAACAATTGTGGGATTTCTGCAGCAAAAGCGTTAATACAAAAATATTTTCCTATTAATAGTTCTTACCAACACTTTACATACTAAGGCCTTGTTCTCTTATTTTATCTTTAAAATAGCTGTATTTACTGAAAAGGGTACAGATCTCATTTATTATTGGCCTTCTCCTTTAAATTACAATGACTACCACTGTTTGCAGACTAAGGAGCATTCTCATTTTCTTACAGCAAAACCTGCTGGGTTATCTATACCAAAAAATAAAGTCTGCATAAGGTCTATAGGGTTAACAAACCCCCACTTACAGCCACCATAATTTTCAACTAGTGCCATGCAGTCTCTAAGTGCTAGTTTAAATGAAGCACTCTGAAGAGAACACCCATTTGACATGCCACAAAACCCCTTCAATCAGCAGGTCTAATAGGTCTGCAGCCAAAGGTAGCCTGATTGCCAGTTTAGAAAGCATCACATACTTAGCTGGAAAAGACTATTTTGACATTAAAGATGTGTTTACCTTCCTTGATCTAACTGGCACTTTCTTGAAAAAGCTCACACGCTATTTAATAAAGCACTTAAATACAAATCAAATTAAGAAAGGAGTAATCACAAAGCTTAAAAAATACGTTGTGTAAAACAAAGTACTTGTTCAATGATTTAGTCAACCAGGACATAAAAGTGGGATTTTAAAAAAAAAAAAAAAGCGGGGGGGGGCGGGGAGAGGCTAATACCCTACTGATCATTCCTTTTGCTGTATTTTACTCTATTTAATATATTTTGGTATTTTAAAAGAAGTAACTTTAACATGCTTAGTTGATTTGAAACATACCATAAATGATGAATATTATTAAAGCCAACATACTCGAATTCGAAGTCACTGAAGATCTAGCTCACAGCCAGATCATGATAGCCTTTCTCAAAATATATACTCCATTACCATACATGTAGTTCTACTTGCAATGTTTGGAGTGTAAGACATTATTCAGCATGAAAAAAGAAAGAATCAGACCCTGTACTTAAGTAGTATTCTACAGCATAAATAGTTTCTATGTCTTCATGCCTTATCATATTTTTGCACATTCAGCTTGCCCTGTGCAGCTTTATTTCTCGCGACTTTAGCACTCTCATACATGTTAGGTCTATTACGTTTGGAAATCTCTTTCTTCTTTTCTGAGCAAGAAAAAAAATAATGCAAATTAAGAACTACCTTCAACAGCATTCAAAACTCAAGCATTTAACGAGGCTTTATAAGCTGCCATTTAGAACTTCACTTTTCAGCCTAAAACAAAGGGTTCCCCCTTAAGCTATGTAACTGGAACAATCTCAAACTGTTTTGAGACCTCTTTCAAGCTGTGTCTTGAACACATCAATCAACATGTATTTAACAAACAGCAAAGATGTCAAAAATCTTCTAAAACAATTGTAACAAAAAACTCAATTCGGAAAATCAATCAGGAACTGAAAAAAGGAAGATAGGAAAAATAATCAAGCTGTTCAGCTAATACCTCCATGTTGAGAAAGACAGCATTACATGATCATAGCCAGTTGTACATAATTTTTTATTTAACTACCTACACCACACTCCCCCTTAAAAATCTGTTCTGATACAACACTTATCAAAACACATGCAACTGGAAACATGTCAATGTTTTCATTAAATTCAATGGACTACCATTTGCTTCAATAAATAAGCAATTTAAGTTAAAAAAAAACCAACAAAAATTCTACTATTTTATTATTAAAAGCTCTTTAGGTAATATGAGAGGCAAAGCACTGTGATGGGTAATACTCACTTGGGTAGTATTTCACACAAGCCTTATGTATGTCACAGCATATAAACAAAAGACAAGACAATTTCTGTAACTCTACAAAAATGTTCCAGAATGCTAAAAAATAATATCAAATCAAATTTAAAAAAAAAAAGAGGACCACAGTTTAAGCTTTTCTTCATCCATAAATTCGAATTAGATCTGCAGTGTTAAAGACTACATTAACCTCACTTCCACGAGAGACGACGCCTCTCCATTTGAAAAGTTTTTTCAGTGCAAAACTTACTACCCCCAAAGGCGATGAATAGCTGGGCGCCCTGCCTACCTCACAGTGTACATCCACTGTCCAGAGGTAGTTTTTGATTAGTGAATTACGGATGTAAATTAACATAAAACACAGCAGATCACCTATCATACGCAGAAACATGAGCAAAAAGACAGAAGCAGTACAATTCTAAAAATTATTCCTCCTTGCCTGAAGATATTTAAGAGCAGGCCAAGCCACAGACGTTGTCCAAGAAGAAAGCTTTGATTCATGCTGCAAAGAGCTGGAAGCAGTCGTGAACACAGCCACACAGCACCTCCGAGAATAACAACATACTGCCTATGAAAACCTTCACTCATTAAGCCGCTCAGAGACCAGTTTCCCTACGTAAACACCCAGCCGGCAGGAAGCCTCCGTGCTAAAACGGCAGTTGAAATGCTTGAGACCTCACACTGCTTTTTCCCCTCCTTCGGGGCATTTTTCTCAGCAAGCACCACGTCGACGCGATGCCTAGGAACAGCTCAGGCCGTGCTGGCGTTCAGCGGGCAACTCCCCTTCACCCTCCCTCTCTGGCCTCCTGTTTACTGCGGACCCAGGCCGAAGGGCTCGCTCAAGAGAATAAATGCGTGTTATCGACATTTATTTTTGCGCCACTGAGGAGGCGTACAGCGCGATTTTTAGTGAGCGCCTGTCGAGGGCTGGACGCGCGCGCCAGGAGGGGGCCGGGGCCGCGG
>NW_009234467.1:0-225 GCF_000690835.1 Fulmarus glacialis | reverse complement strand
AGAGATAAAAATAGTTAGAGGTACTTCATAGTGATCGCTGAGTAGTTTCAGGGGTTACAGGGAAGGTTAACATAAACTGAACTTTGAGCTTCCCTGTGTTCATGCAGAATGCCTCCATTCAACTACTGCATGCACCAGTTCTTCAGTGCTCAAAAACAAGAGACTGTTAGGCAGGTACGTTTTACATGAGAGCGATTTACATCCTACTTTCCTGCACAAGAGAAG
>NW_009234466.1:14319-22493 GCF_000690835.1 Fulmarus glacialis | reverse complement strand
AGGAAGGCGTGCTGGGGGGCCCGGGACGAGTTCTGGCGGTGCTTGGATAGGCACGCCGACGATGACTCCAAGTGCGAGAAGCTGAGGCTGTCCTTCGAGTCGCGGTGTCCGCAGCAGTGGGTGAGCAGCCGCCGCTCCCTACGCGTCCCCCTGCGCTCGGCCTCCCAAAGCTTGTGCTAAACAAACAGAGCAGTTCGTAACGGCATCGACAGGTCATTACGTGTACCTCGCTAACGACGGCAGCTCCCGCTTCTCGGGTGGCAGGACGTGTGCGGTCTTGCGCTTTCTCATCGATAACCCTGCACCCTCGTCAAACGTACCGAGGTTTGCACGTTTTTGGTCTTGCTGGGAGATCAAAACTCCTGAGCTGGATTTCGCTTTGTATTACCAATAATCTCTGTTCGTAGCAGTGAAAATAGCAAAGCGGTAAGACTACTTTTATTAAGGTGTCCATGGAAGTAATGGGAGTGGTTATGACAGGAAACTGGAGTTCACTTTCAAAATGATAAACACGTCCACAAAACACAAAAAACAAACAGACCCCAACACACCTATAGTCTTCTGCTTCGAGTGAGAAACTCCTAACTAGTATATTCAGTTAAAATCCTCCTTGAGCTCAGTGATCAAAGACGGTTTATTCCTTAGTCTTGTGATGGACAAAGCCTCTTCCTCTGCTGGTTTCTTCTGATGAACATCTTTTCTCTTTTTAAACAGGTTAAATACTTTGATAAAAGAAGAGACTTTTTAAAATACAAAAGGAAGCTTGAAACAGAAGGGTATCATCCTCCAGAAGCCGCTGGAAAGTCTTAGGTACTCTGCTTTCAAAATAAATCTAGTGAGGATAACCTATGGAAGGAAGAAGCACGAGAAAGCCACAGAAGCTGCTTGAGCTCAAGAATGGCTGTCTCCCTGAAATGCAGGCTGCCCTTTCTTGTTGCAAGGTCTCACGTGTCTGCTGAAAAAAGATGGTCACGGACAGCTTTTTCATGAGTACAAGTCAAAGAAATACAGTGCTAGGGCTGTTCACAAATTGTAAGGTTTTGAATGTATAATTAGTCAAATTATTTCACAGGAATAAATGATTATTTAAGTGTAATGTACGTATTCTAAAGAAAACAATAAAATTGTTTTTCAGTAAGTGAACCAGTTTTTCCTTAAAAAAACCAAACATTCCAACTTCCCCTCCTTGTCATAAGGAGGTGGTGTTATAATGTAATTTGTATTTGTCATTTACCAAGTATTTCTAAGTATTTTAAAATACAGTTTAAGTCAAACATCGGTTTATAAAACAGCAGGCATTAGAAGACCTAATGCATCCTGTGCATATGATACATTACTTACATATTTTGTGTCTACTCATTTTTTATAAGCAATAGGAGTTCCTACACTGGTGAGAATAACCAGTTTTCAATCAGTATCTCTGTTAGAAGTATGGTAGTTATTTATCATGTTTCTCACATTATGGCTGCCTGTGTAATTTAGTGGTTTTGATTACCTTACCGATGCAACTCCATTAAAGATACACACTGTTTACAGCAGGATTAGTAAACTTGACCATGGAAGGCATTTAGACAAGGGGCAGCACAGTCGATTTTTAATAATGTAAGTGAATTTACCTTGCAAAAACTATATAGTATATCCAGATGCTGAAGGCATTAAATACTTTACTCTGGCTAAAGTAAGTTTTGATTGTGGTTATAGGAAGGCACCACTTCAAATTCAAGCATGGTCATCACAATCAAAGTAACTGCAGTATGTTTTAGTTTGGGATTTTCATGGTACTATGCTGATGTTCTAATAGTAGAAAATCACACACACCACATGCAATATAAATAGTATTTATTTCCAATGCAACAGTTTTATTTAAGGAGGTAAAGTATTAAGGCATTTAAAAATCAGTCTGAACTACAGAGAACAAAACATGCAAACTTAAGAATCTTCATTCACCCTGAGTTTGTATCTCATCTATTCAGAATTTCATGTTGTAGCACCATAGTAAGTCACCCAGCTGTACTATAAGGCACGGAACTCTTGGCAGTTATTTTTGTTGTTTTTGCTTGATCACTTGTTGCCTTGTGTACTCCCAAATCAGCAGAGCTCCACTTACATGAACATTGAGTGATCGAATAATACCTTGCTGAGGAATTTCCACACAGACATCCAGGTGGTGAATCAGGTTTGCTGGGATTCCTTCATGTTCATTTCTAGTAAAGAAGAAACAGTAACTTGTATCTGGGAAAAGACAGGTGTTCCAGAAAGCAGAAGATGCAAAAGTCAGAACAGCATCAAAACACCATTTGACAAACGGTGCATCTGCCCTCAATATAACTGATGAGGACAAGAAACAATTTTTTTTTTTTTAAAGCAGTAATACATTACAGATACAAAGAAAACATGGGAGACCTGACTAAGCTTTGATGTAGGAAAACTGGTAGAGCACTTCATCTTTAATTCACTGGTCCAGCAACAGCTGAACACCCAACGTACGGACTCCCTCTCTGCCTTTATTTTGAAACCATCCTTATATAGCAAAATAAGCAGCTGAAGATGAAATGACCAGGGCATGAAGCTGCTGGCACAGCAGGGAAGCTCAACTGCCCACTTTACATTCATTGAGGTCTTGGTATGAGGGAATGTCAAGGCTGATGGAAGCCTTGAATTGGAAATGTTTCACCTCTTCAGAATGAGCACACTAGAAGGTACCAAAGGTTATCAGTAATTAAAACTGTATTTTTAATTAGAAGAGAACAAAGTGATTATGAGAACTACATTTTGAAGACAAGCTATATATAAAAAGGTTTGAAAAACAGGTATTTCTGCCCACTTTGTCCTAAAAGGATAAACAGACAGGCACTTCCTTCTGGTCTCACTTGGTGGCCCTGCAATTCCAGTAGCTTTCTAACTTGTAGGCACTTTCCTCTAGATTTCTTGAAGCAGTCTCCCCTTTGTCATATCTGAGGCTTGCCTGATAATAGGAACTGGTTATTGCTTTTCTCTGAAGTTATCCCAGCCTCTGCTTGTACTGCAAAAACTTGCTACTTCGTCCTGTGCCTCATGCTTAATTTTAAAGCATCTCCCAGCTATGCATGCTCCCACTCCGTTCCAGTCCTCCTCACCGAGTTAAGGAGGGCAAACAGGCAGCCCTTCCTTCTTGCTGAGCTCATCGCAGCCTACACGTACAGGGCCCTGTATTATAAGGTGAACAGATGATAGCTCTATCACACCTGGAAAACTATAATCCATGCTGTTGCTACCTCCACCATAAAAAAAGAAGTTGTAGTGTATGGATAGGTTATTAAGTATGAGGAAAAGGATCGTTCAGGAGTAGATATCAATACCTCCCACTCCTTAGCGCACAAAGCCAAGCTCTGCTGTTTCCATAATCACTTCCCATTCTAAATCCGCCTTTACCAGTGTCACTTGATTTTCATATGACCAAACTCGAACTAGTAGAAGGGATGGACTGCAAGAGGTAGATTTACAAGAAAGTGTGTGTTCTTACCCCAGCAATAATAGTGACTTCTCTGGGAAGCAATATTCTGTAAGATCAAAACTTTTAGCTGTCTGTTCCACACCAATAATAGTGTAGCCTTCTGTTTTTTTCTGCTGTAAATAATCAACAAGCTGAGATGGTTTCACCTGTCCATCAAAAGTAGAGAGGAAATATACAAATATTTAAATACTGCCATTTGTGAACTTCTGAAGTTACTGTGAAAATCATTTTACTTGGACAGTTTTTAAGATGAGTGACACTTATCCCCAAAGACTCTGTCCATTTATGTAGCTTACCATTTCAAAAGCTCTTCAGCAATAGCACAAACGGTTAAGTAATGCCACAAAAATGTACTCCACAAATACAATGAACAAAGGCTTTTCTATGCTTCTGACAACTACAAACATTACATGTGAATGTAAAAGAATCACTCTTGCATAGGGACAAGGTGCATAGGTGTTATTTAACCTAGCATCCCTTCCCAAAACAATACAACAGCCAGTATTGAAGCTGAGTTGCCTTACATGCCTGCATTACAACTTATGATAGCTTGCAGTGACAAAATTTCTTAGTTGTCTTCTTCCTACTCTCTAAACTGCTTGTTTGTACTAAATGCCAATTTCCTCATGCAACAGAAACTCTATCATTGGTACACTTCTATATAGATATTAGGCATGACAACATGTATCCATCAGCATTCCATTTTAGGCAAAACACACTACAGCTATCTTGTTCTGAAGAAAAATCTTAATAGGCTGAAAATAAACACTGGAAAAAAAAATGAAAAATTTGCACTGCATTTTTTAGATGCTGATCTTGAAAAACAGATTATTATAAAATATCATAAACATATTTTCTAGCAAATACTAAACATATAGGTTGAAACCCTAATTTTTATAAGCTAGATAATAGTTCTAAAAGCTTGGCACAAGTTAGCTTCAGGCAAACTCAAAGATTATCCCCATGAAGTTACCAGAAGCAATGGGCTAAGCAAGATAAATGAAGTGTTGTTCAACTCTTATAAATAACCATTAAATTCCAACACACCACTATAAAACAAAAAGTAAGATGTAACAATGACAGCTCACATAATCAGTTTATCACAGCAATAAGAAATTTAAAGTATTTTTTAAATTCTTTTTTATGAGGTTGATCCAAAGTTTATCCCAAAATACTCAAGATTAAGTCTCAGAGATAACAGCGGGAGCTTCTGTTAAATAAAAAGTTCATTTTGCAAGAGAAAAAAAAGTAAGACTCTAAACTATGCATCTGATGAACTGAAGATGTACAGTACACTTTTTCGCTATTAAAATATTTCCATTCACCTCAACAAGGGGGAGCCACTGCTCTGCAGAAACACTAAGATGCTGAAACTGCTTATCCTGTATATAATGAAGACTGCCAACAACCAGTGCAGATGCCCCAAATATTTCACTTGTACGACATAAACCTACAAACAGAAAAATTAAAGTGATCTTTGTGTAGAAAATAAACACCAAGACAGAATATTTTAGCAAGTGAAAAAGGACAAAGAATCTGAAAGAGAAATGGTTACTTTAGTCCTCTATTTTTAATCAGTTTCAGGTGCTTCTTATGTCTGTTCCAAGTCACACCTTGTTCCATATAATTTACCAGGAAAAAAAAAAGTTTTGTAACTCAGCAGAAAGATAAAAATTAGAAAAGCACTATGTCTGACAACATGCTTCTACAATACCCATTACACAAAGTTAACGGGTCAGTGTAAAAGCCTAGGCAGGGATGGATGGACACATACACACACTGAAGCTCTAAATCCAGTACCTGTTAAATGAAAGACTTGAGAGAATGACACGTTATAGCATTACAATGCAGACAGCACCAGCTTGTGGGCTTATTTTTCATTAACAGTCTCTCTGCAGGTATTTAAACTGCTGACAACAGCAAGCACAATGCAATAAAGTATTTGCAGGATTTACTGTATCACAGCTTGCATGATATTGTGAAGGAGTACCTAATCAGGAACGGGCACTTTCCTGTCCAACAGTCATGAGAAACTAGTAGGTCTACAAGATTTGGTTTAATTGTTATAGAAAAGTAAAGTAAAAGCAAATTCCTTTAACTGCATACACAGTTGAAAAACTCAACTGTAACAAATATAAAAAACAGTAAGAAACTGAGCACGATTTATAGCAAAGTTCTATTTAATTAATGCATGCTATGTGTAAGTTTTTTTTCCTTAAGATATAACTGTAGAAGACCCCTTCTTCTGAACCAAAAAACTTCTTTTGGTTACCAGTTTTTTTGCAGGATAATGATCTATTTCTCTGAATAATTTCTATTTCTCTTAAATAATTTTCTAATTATCAACGTAAGATGAAATTCATTCCTACTATTGAAGTGGGCTCTAAGGTCTAAAATAAAAGTTTAAAAATGTGCAATCAACCTTACCTCCTAAATTGGTAGGTTTATCAATAAGTGAAGCCACCACAATCAGTCTGCTGTTTGATTTACCAAGTTTAGCAGCACGATCCTGAAATACCATTTCCAGGTCTAAACTAGGAGTACTGTTCTTCCAGGGTATAATCTTTTTCTGAACATCAGTCCATTCTGTCTGGCTATCTGTTTCAACTGAATTTGAACCTATAAAAACAAGTATTAGTCATACGGCTATGCAAGCGGTAGTGAAACTACTGCTTCAGTAAAGAAGATTGTCTAAACGGTAATATTGTAGACACCATTAGTCATCTACTATTATTTTATGGCACATACTCTGCTCACACAGATACAAGGCTACTTTAGCAGGGTAACATAGAGATCAGATTGAATACAGATGTATACAGCTACTACATACAAATAATTATATTTAATATAGATTAGCTATATTTTACCCAAGTCTTGCTGAGACCAGTCACTTGGTTTCAGATCAAGAAGTTCCATTCGAGAATGATACCACTGAAATGTTGGTGGCAAAGGAACATCAGTGAATCTGTCAAATTTAGCAAGTGAGATCCATTCATCTTCAGCCAGTTCCGAAAGGCGGGGAAGAGTGTAAAATATTGTCTGTAATGTAACACAGTGTTATTAGCAGAGCACCACTAAAGCAAGCAAAACAGGTAATAAATTAACCTCTGGTAATTTTATCACACACATCTTTTATCTAGTATTCTATGATTTTAATCCTTGTTTTTCTTGGCACTTGATATAACTTACTAATACATCTCTCAATATTCATCACTTTACATATAGTGCTATCCCAAACTTTCAAAATCTAGTCTCTTTCTCTCTCTGATTAGACCTTTTTTAAGGATCTGCATTGAAATTCTACAATACCAAAGAATTACTGCTATGCTTCTCAGTACAGAGGTCTTGTGAAAATGTTTTACATGTAACACTGAAGAGTTTTCAGATGCCCTTATGAATTTCAAGTAAAGAATGTGGATTGATTTGATGTCAAAAGGAATACAGTCAATAGCATTAAAATCTAGTGGTAAAATCCAACTCAGCACTACCAATACAGCTAACCACAATCTATCAAGGAGGAACAAACACAGAAGACCCCAAGGGAAAGGCTGAATATGACAAAAAGTTTAAAACCCAGACTTTTTTTTTATCCCAATTGCACACTCAAGATGAAGGTGAAGATGCACCCTGAATACATTTAAATACTTAACAAGTATTAGCCTTGCTTCTCCCCCCCCCCCTCCTTGTTCAGGATTTTCACTTCGAAATTTTGCCAAGTCATATCTAGCATATTTAAGTGTTCACAAAAGTATTTCACAGAACATCAGTTAAAAAAAAAAGAAAAAAATTCCTTCTCTGAAAGATGGCACTGTTTGTCCCAGAACACACGTACCCCTTTTCACATTCATGTTTATCTTCTATTTTCAGCCTAGTTCCTCTATTTCTTATTTTTCTCTGCACCCTTATTTTTGCCTGTCTTCCCTCAGTGTGTATTCAGCTCTCAGTTATTTAAGCTATGGCAAAAAGAATAGCTGAAAAAGATGCTCTAGGAGTTATATATCTGTATCCCATTCACATTAAACAACAATTTAGTTAAGCAACCTCAAGTCACTTCTAAGAACGGAGGATGTCTCAAAAATCCTAGCAAACTACATGTGATTAGGTAGATGCTTTTCAGTTATTAGAAGTAACTTTTCCAGCCACAAATATAAAACCTGATTAACTCTCACACAGGTGGGCACATTCATCACACATACCTCTTCTTAATTGACCTAGGTTTTTAACACAGTATGAATTAGAGAATTAAGCTACAGTTTTAGTCTAAAAATCCATCACAATTTAGGTGAAGTAATTTTTCAGAGTTTTAAATGAATAATAGTTGATCAATAGTTGATCGTTATTCATCCTACATTAGAACATACAAAGAAAGTTAAAAATATAGTTGTAAAACTATGCAAATACAATGATCAGCAATAGTCTCGGACTTGCCTCTAGACTGTAATCCTCAAGTGGATGAAATGTTGCAAAGAAGAAATGGTCTTGGTGAAGTAATTTTTCAGAGTTTTAAATGAATAATAGTTGATCAATAGTTGATCGTTATTCATCCTACATTAGAACATACAAAGAAAGTTAAAAATATAGTTGTAAAACTATGCAAATACAATGATCAGCAATAGTCTCGGACTTGCCTCTAGACTGTAATCCTCAAGTGGATGAAATGTTGCAAAGAAGAAATGGTCTT
>NW_009234466.1:0-14283 GCF_000690835.1 Fulmarus glacialis | reverse complement strand
CCTGCAATTGCAGAAAGTAATGCAAGATGCACAAAAAAAGGCAACATTCTGGATTTTTTTTTAAATTGTCAAATTGGAATAAGGCAACCTGATTGTATTTGCTATATACTGTATGGGAAATAAAATACTTTAACAATTCAGTAAGGACCCATTTAAAAAAAAAACAAAACAAAACAAAAAACAGCATTCAGGAAATACGTTTTACTTATGTTTCAAGAAAGGCCCATAACACGTCTCCAAATTCTATTATCAAAAGAAGAAAGTTTCACAAGAAAGGGTATCCCATCTAGGCCTCTGAAGGAAACTGAATACTAGCCTATGGTTCAGTGACAACTTCTAGCTGTCAAAAAAAAAAAAAAAAAGCAGATTCCTCCTCTGCTGCTTTTTTCCATCCCATGTCTTGACATGGGTGATTTAACAGTGACTCTGATCAGAGAAATGAATACTAATGATCTCCAAAAAAAAAAAAAAAAAAAAAAAAAAGCACCCATCAGCAGCAGTCCCAAGTTTATGCTGGCTGACAACACTGTCAGAAATCCTAAATAATTTAATAATTTAATAATTCCTAAAAACAGGGCTAAAAAAAAAAGGATACAAACACACAGATGGTACAAAATTTAATTGAGGAGTTGTATTTCCAAATCAGCAAGCAGAAAAGTATTTCTGTAAAGATCATTTAATCATCACCCAAAATTAATTTCCCTATCCATTTTTCTCCATTTTTTCAAATATTAACAACAAAAACATTTCAGATTTTCTATTTGAGAATTTACTGGTACCAGGAAGTTTGGAAGAATGATTTGTATTGCTTCAAAACCCATCAGGTAAGAAAATTAAGCGCTCCTGTTTTTTTTTTACCTCACCCCTAAACTATAAGCATTGTTCAAACATGCCTTGAGTTTTTCCTGTTGTGCTTTCAGACTGTAATGATACACTGAATTATCACTTTGTTTTCTTTGCTGATAATTAGATTTCAATTTCCAAGTCTCGGTTTCTTTTAAAGAAAATAGCCTCCCCCTCCCCCCCATAAACCTAGAGAAATTACCAAGTGCTATTTTAGAAAATTAGACTTGCTGCAAATGGCTCAGAAGAACTGTATTAAGCTGTAAGTCCGAAAAACGTTACTAACCCCGTGCCATGCATGTTCTCTACTTGTTGAAGGCTAGATTCAATAACTGGTGTCAGAGCTTCAAATTCTTCCACATGCAACATTCTGCACATACCCCAAATTTTTTTAAGGGCAACTAATGCATAAAGTCGAACGCTGAAATTGTGGTTGAAACACCACTGTAGAACAACTATGAGGGCTTTCTTCAAAGCCGGCTTCTAAAAAACAAAGATAAAGAAGTTTCTTTCATTTATGTTAAGTCTTAACATACCATTTAGAAGTAGAAAAGCAAGAGAGCCCAAGAAACAGTGGCTTCCTCAAAAAACAGCCTTTCGGAAAGTCCAAAGCTTTAACAGCACATATATGTGCAAACAGAGGCTTCAGAACGTGCTCCTGATTTCCTTTCTTCCTTCTCACTAGGGCACAGACCTACAGCCCTACTTGTATTTTGAAAATTTATTAATTTGCTTTAAAAATTGTATTTCTGCATACAAGGAAACCTCTATTAACTTCTGATTTTCTAGCACTTAAAAAGCTGATCTTACAAATGTTGCAAACAGTAAAAAAGTAACAGAAATGCCTAGATTGCTACAGATGTGAAGTAGTTGACCTAATGTAACACCTGAATGTATTTCATCCTCTATTTTGAAGTTCAATTAAAAAATTGAGAATTCTAAATTAAGAATTCTAAATGTAATATGGACTTGCTATTGCCAAAAGAACTCCATATTTGAGTGTTGTTATTCTATAGAAAGATCACCTTCTTACAGGTTATCTCTGCCCAATTTCATGCAGATTAAACAAAAGCAGCAAGAAAAACAAACCCAGGTGCATCCACATGTTTAGTTAAAACTGGATTAGCTATTCTAGAAAAACTCACAGGTAATAAGGCCCTATGTATTCAGAACATCAGCCATTTAGCTGATTTTCATAATTCCAATATGTTACAGAGGTGACAGGAAGAGTTAGTGTTTTCCATATCAAAGGATACCTTAGCAGGACGTAGGTATTAAAAAGGTTTTGAAAATAGACTGCAAAAATGGTTTTTATTTCAGAAATCCATATACAGCGCAACTGAATAAAGAGTAAACACTTTTAGTCAAACTCACCTTCTCTGAGGTATTTTGAAGAACGATGTCAAAGTGTGATAACACTGATAAAAATGTGCAGATGCTTGTTTTAAGCTTTTCTTCATCCTAAAGCAAAAGAGAATGTAACAAGAAATATGCATATATAAAACTTTCTTATACCCTGTAAGTTTTCACAGCATGTTTTGCAGATGCAGTATCAAGACTATTAAAAAAAAACTGTGTTTCAACAGCAAACTTTACTAAAATATGAAGCTCATATTATTAAGATTTCGTTTTTCCTAACACATTATTTGCTTTTTACTAACGCATCGATCAGAACAAAGTATACAGCAGTGTAAATGAGCTAAAATTCAACCCAAATTCACTGTATTCGGCCCCTACCCCCATGAAAAACCCCAAACCAATAAAAACCTTGTGGATTCTTTTCAGTGCTCGCACTTTTCCACGTCATCACAAATGTAGGTATCGGATGTAGAACGAATAGCCTAGCATCAGCCTCACCCACATTCTGTACTGGGTTTCCAAACTTGTATTCACCACTTCTCTTTACAGTTCCTATTCATCCATTTTGCCACAGCATTGCACCCAGGTGCTTAAGTTCAGCTTATTTTTCAGTATGATCCTGACAATCCTTTTCAGAGTCACTGTTTTCCAGGACAGCCTCTGAAAATACAATCTGTATTCCTTTTTCATAAATCTGCTTTTTCTGCTTGCTCTGTTTGTTTGAATGAGCCCACTGTGATTCAGTACATTTGTTAACAGCATGAGATTGCTTTGATCCAATAGATTATCACCTACTAACATGACAGCAATTCCAACTGCCTGAGCTCTTGGAAGGAACCCTGAAATAAGAAAAGGTTACATCCCTTACAGCACTTTTCATCAGTTCAGATAGGCATGACAAGCCGTCTTTATGCACTTAAAAAAAGTATAAATTGTAAACTGAAAGAGAAAATTTTTTCCCCTACGCAGAAAACACAAACAAACAAAAAAATCCCCCAAAAACACAGCACACATCACTAGCAAGCAAAGTTGTATCAGAGCAGTATTAAAAACCTGCCTGGTTTTGGGCAAAAAAATGTATATATACAGTTTTCCATTTTTTCTATTTAGTTTTAATTCTTGTCCTACTGTTTGGCTTTTAAAAAACTACAGTAGCAACTAGGCTATTTGATAAGCAAGACGACATCTACATTTAACTATTATGAGTTGTGAGCTTTAGCAGAGTTAGCACTGCAAGTCATGTCCTCCTATACACTGGAGGAGATGCAAGGACATACATTTTCTACTCAGCCCAAGTGTACAATGCTAACAAATTCAAGGATATCAATACAGACAATTGATACAGGTCAACTTTTATAGGTAATTACTTAAAGAAGAACCCAAGACATAAAAATGAAATGCTACTAAGTCAGTTCTCCACAGTCAACCCTTTCACGACTTTTGGGTACCATAATTCAAACCTTGCCTCCAGTTTTGGAACCACATGACACAATTCCACTGTGAGAAAACTCCGTATTAAAAGCTGCAAATTGAATATGTGTTATGCAAGTCATGTTCCCACTGACAAACAAGATGCAGAAGACAAAAGCTGGGTGTGGATACCACAAAGTGACTCTGCGGTATCTTCCCAAACTCAGAATCTAGGGCATCCATGTGTTCCTGATGGCTCTTATATTGGCAACTGCAAAAAGCACTCTGACTCACTATGCCAGCTCTACTCTGACTAAAGTAGTACATTATAAAATGAAATCTCTCAACTGGAAGAATTCACTTGTTTTCAGCCACTTCTATATCACAGACTTCTAAACGTCTCAGACTATAGTCCAGACTCACTTCTAAGTTAATTTAATCTGCTCAAGAACCCACTGCTTCTAAAGGAAAATTGGAATACATAGAAAATAACATATGGGAAGACAAACTGTACTCTATTTGTTCAAATTACTCTTCAAGTGAATGCCAAAGTTCTTACTTACATAGCAAAAGCAATCCCAGAATTTATTAAGGAATTGGGGGTATTTATGTAGACTCAAGATAACAATCCATTCTATGAAGTATTTCACAGATGCCTGATTGTTACCAAATCCAGCCTGGAAAACTTTGTCAAGGGTTCCACATAAAAAGTTCTGAGAAAACAGAATCAGATAATCATTTACTATATTGTTACAGTTATTTCCATGAAGAAAAAAATTCTAAATAAAAGAACACTCTCAGCTTTATCATAATATTAGAAATATTTTAAATACTCAAATGAAAACATTTTAGAACCATCTAATTTCTGTATTATACTTTTAAAACATTATGACGAAGCATTAGATGAGACTATTCTCAATTTTCTGAGTGTTCATAAAGTAGCAACATTTTTACTGAATGAAAAGCCTTAAATCAGATAGTTAGTACAGAGTTTTAGCTAGATTTAACAGGAACAATCTAGTGTCCTATAATTCACAAATCCAAGAACCAGTTTTCGGTGACTTCTAGAAATGCATCATAAATCCGTGACTTCAGACTGAAAGAATGAAACTACACAAAACTTCTACATCAGCCACAGAGATTACGTGCCTTCTATACCCTGCTGTAATTTAACATACGCAGTTTGCATAACACCAAATAATTCTTGAAAGTAGGTATTTATTTATTTAAGAATTCATAGTGAAGAACAATACCTGGTCAAGCTTCAGAAGAAGAATTAAGAGTGTCTGCCATACCCGGTTTTTAATTCTATGCTGTAAAGAGTTTGCATAATAGCGTGTTCTAGATCTGGATACCAGTTCATCCTAAAAGCAAATTAAAAGGTTTATTACCTATTCTTCCTTTAAAATTGAATACATGGAAATACACTTCACTGTACTGAGAAAGCAGCATCTACTGCAAAGCTATTATCAGCATTAAATATGAAGTTAGGAAAAATATACTGATTTCATTTATTTAGAATTAAATTTTGAAGCTTGTCCATGAGAAGTTCGGAAAGTTGAAAAAATATACAATTCCACTTAATATTTTTACTTAAGAGTACAATATCATCCAAATTGTAACCATTGTTCCATTAAGAAACTTCCTTTAGGCTGCATTTTGAAGCACCACATTTCACTTTAAAAGTTGCAGACTACCTTTTGAATCTACATTTAAAAAATGGGTTTAGTCATGCCATCAATTAGATCAGCTTGTCACTACAGCTCTAGTTTTGATACAGAAATTGATATTCTGCAAAGTTGTTTTACGTGAAAGAAAATAGATGAGATAAACGGAGCTTTAAAAAGATTTGAAAATTACGTACTCTGGTTTGGCCTTCAAAATACATGACACCCAGAAGTATTTCCTTAACTTTCTAAAAAGAAAATTATTTGGTGATCCAAGTCTTACACTAATATTAAAATGCAAATACACTTTATTTTTACATGTTTATGCTTCATATTTAAGCAAGTAAGGAAATCACTTTTCAAGCTCACTTTTCCCACTTGATCAATATTAACGTACTCTGGTTTGGCCTTCAAAATACATGACACCCAGAAGTATTTCCTTAACTTTCTAAAAAGAAAATTATTTGGTGATCCAAGTCTTACACTAATATTAAAATGCAAATACACTTTATTTTTACATGTTTATGCTTCATATTTAAGCAAGTAAGGAAATCACTTTTCAAGCTCACTTTTCCCACTTGATCAATATTACAACATAAATATTAACCATTTTTCTTCAGTAGTTAATTGACAAGAATGAAGGACCACCCATTTCCTCAGACAAAAGCAGAATTCTATGGTACCAGAATGCATGATGTTCTAATAGCAGCTGTAGTGATTTACCACTGATTTTACGCTAGTGCCAATGCATTAGCAGCTATGATATAAATGAAAATCAGACCCCAACCTTCTCCATTACTCCTATTTATAAAGGTCTTCTAAGACAACAGCTCTCTCAATTCAAAAGGTAGTCTGCAATTGTTAAAAGTGAAATGTGGTGCTTCAAAATGCAGCCTAAAGGAAGGTTCTTAATGGAACAGTGGTTACAATTTGGATAATGTTCCGTGAAGTTAGAAAATCCACTAAAGAGAGAGAAATAAACCCGAAAGACAATTTTTACTATTTTGTTTGGCTGAATTAACTCCTGTCTCATAATAAAATAAAAAAGTATATTACTGGGCAAATCCAGACAGGCTATACAAACAACTATAAATACTTCCTGTCAACTGTAAATACTTCGCATGTTAATAGTTGTACTAACATTACATTTATATACCAAGAGAAATGAAGTTTACTTTATCAAGCAGTTTGATGAAAATGTCTTCCATAAACGTCTTATGCAAGATATTTGATCCATCCAACAAGCACAGAAATTTAATAGCACAAACCCGAACGTAGTGATCATCTCGATTTGTACTGTAAAATATCAATTAAAAAAAATTAAAAGCATACTCTACTTGTTCAGACATAAAGATAATTCCTAAATTATAAAAAAGCACCAAACATCATCTTGAACAAGTTGTCTGTAGTGAGACAATACGCAAATACCCAGAACCAAAATTTTAAGGTCTGTTCATCCTTGCTGATGAAGAAAACTAGTGAGTTCCAGATAACCTGCCCCTGTTTTTATCTACAGGTCTTTAATAGCATCTAAGTGTTTAAAATAATTTTCTACATAAATAGCTGTATCATAAAAAGTTTTTGTAAACTGTAATCTTAAAACAATTAATTTATGCTTACAGTTTTGGTCAAATATTCTAGTCTAAAACAACGCTTGATTCCTATTAGTTACTCAGGGACATCTGGAATAATTAATGCCAAAGGTAGAATTAATGACATTACAGGTAACAAAGCATTACACAGTTGCAGACTGTCACAACCAGACATTTGGAAACCAAAAAGCTTTTGGGAGAAAATACAGGAGTATTGAACTAGAACTGGTAGTAGACTTTTACAAACTCAGGTTTTAGCAACTACTAACACTTCCCAAAGCACTATGTGAGACTGTTTCTCTGACTTTCTTCCAATGAGTAAAGGTGGGACTGAAGCTACAAAAAAAGTTCAGTAATCCAGTAGCCCATGTCCCTGTTTCAAAAACTGGAGGCATAACATATTGCCAGTATGCAAACTAAAAAGGCCTACAATCAATGTTAAAGAGCCGAGCTCCAAATCTGGCTGCATTAAAGCCTGAATTTCTTAACTGTCTTGTCTACAATGATAAGGTACGTATCAGCACTGGGTAAAATACCTGCATCCTAAAAAGTATTACTTTTATGAAGTGAAACAATGAGGAAGTAGTTATTTCAATTCCATTCAGGTTAACAAATGGGATATATTTTCCTGAAAATACTTAACATTTTTCTACATTTTGTATTTGAATTATAAATGTGATGTGATGTATATCCCTTTTACCAATATTTAAGAAGGTTATGAATATAGTCATAAGCTGACTTCAAAAACAGCATCTTTCCTATTGTAGCATCAATCGTAAAGACTACACAATTCAGACCAAATACTGTATGATGTATCCTCAAAATCATTACCTTTCTGTAACAACATTTGCTGCACACTTTTCTCCAAGATTTTCTATGAAGGCATGCACATCCTGAATAAGTCTTCACAGATGAAAGAAGACAAAGCAACAAAATTAACAAAATAGCATACAAAAATTATTTCAGTAATTATCTCAAAGTTTAAAAGAAAAAACCAAAGTGCATAAAACTATAACAAATATAATCACAAAGATGTTTTTTATACCTTTGATCTCTCCTAAATACAGTTCCAAAGACACAAGCCTCAGTGATAAGTTCACAATAATTTCCAGCATTTAAGAAAGCATTTGTCAAGGCACTTCTCTCATCAACAGTGGGACATATCCAAGACTGACAACAATGACTCAGGACTACATTGAAGACTCCAGTCTTTGTAGCGGACATATCTATGAGCTTGAAAATTATCTGAAAAGAAGAAGAAACAGAAGATTCAAAATCTTGCTTTCAGAAGTGCTAGAATTATTAGAATAATATTGCAGTGATATCCTTCTGCATCCTAGATCTGCTCAGGTTAATGCTGTCTTCAATCTATTTTCAATTCCCTGATTCTGAGGGAGGTGAATGGGCAACAATAGGGCCAGCACATGTTTATGTTTATGTTAACAAAAGATAGAACTGATCTTTGCTTAAACAGATATAACACCAGATGCTTTACATGAATCTCCTGATAACTGGAACAAATGCACCTGGGCTTACTTCAGTGAGTACAAACCTGGTGTTTTTAATCAATCCTTACCAATTTAGAAAAAAAATTAAACATTAAACATATTTCTTCCATAGATAGCCGTATCACTAATTCTCTTCTTTAATAAGGATTACATTCATATTGAAGTAAAAGTTCGTATTTGAGTTCAAGTGGAAAAATGTCTTTGTACTATTTACTTTTTTTTTTTTTTGAGGAGGGCATATTTAAGATATATGAAACAGCTATCCAGAACTTCTCCAAAAAGGAGAAAAATAAAACAATACAAGAAAAATGGCCCCAAAAAGGAGAAAAATAAAACAAAACAAGAAAAATGGCCCCAAAATTTTACTTTCCTACTCCCTTCATTAAGCTAAGTGCAAGAGTAAACTTCAGTTACAAAGTAATTTTTTTTTCTAAGAAATTGCAAGCATTTGGGAGAGGACAGGGAGATTCAGAATGAACAGGTAGGTTTTTTATAAATTCCTTTTTAGACAACATCAATTAGAGCTGTCCATGAGAATGGTTTTCCAGAAGGTATGACAGCTATTACAAGACAAAGCTTCTTCTCTTCCCTGCTCCGAAATTATACTTTCGATAACACGACAATTCTTTGACAGTAACTCTGTTTTTATAGAGAAAGTTGTTCTGAATTGCTAAGGATTAAAGCACCGAGAAGCTCATGAAGAGCCTAAATTGCAATATTGGAATGCACTCAGAATAAACACTTTTTTTGGGAAAAAAAAAACCAACACACACTAGAAACATCTGGTCTTTGTACAAAGAATTCGAACTTTTCTTTTAGTGCAAAGACAGGCATTGTAACTTTCCTAATAATAACAAAATTGAACTATTGTGTTTCACCTGAGGAGAAGCAGCATGACATTTACTACATATTTCTCAAAATCCTGGAAGGTTTTTCAATTGTTTCATTAACATAGTAGAAGTCCAGCACACACAAAATAAGCTTAAGAAATTTAAGTTCTAGCACAATTAACATTTGAATAAGTCACAGAGAAAAAGGAAAAAAGCAGCAGAAGAAATGAAGCCTAAGAACACAGTGCTCTGAGCACCTCTGCAGAAGCCTTTCTGGATTTTACCACAGCAATATTCCCTTTTCTGGCTTAAAAATACCCCTTTGTTCCACCCCTTCTAACTATTATTAAAAAGACAGAGTGCACTGTGGTAGACAAAATTAAAATTATGCTTCTGTGACAAATCAGTATCGGGCAGTTCCATTTTTTCTTTCTCTTTAGCTAAAACTATGTAGCCATTGCACAAGGGGTCAATGGCAACAGAGACTGCCAAGGAGTGGGTAAGAATATACATAAACAGACACTTGCTTGGGAACTTTATCTTCATTTTCTTAGGAAGGGGCAGAAGGTGGCTCGACCAGATGCCCTTTGTTGAGTATAGGAGACCTTCATTACCTCCTTGATGCCTGCTGTCATGGTATGTCCCACTGCAGACAATGGGATAGCTGTCACATAGACTCAAGACTCTCAACATTGGCAAAATACACCTTACATAATGCTTGAAGTTAAGACAGTAATTCTAAGAATTTAAACAAATTTTAAGATCAAAGAAAAATAAAAAACTAACTACAGCTCAACAATTACTACAACACTGAGCATACAATTATCCATTACAGATATTCATTAAAAGAAAAAGCTAACAGATTCCTAGAACTGAAGAGAGATTTTACCATCTTTGCATACGTATCTTATTTTGGCCTGGGTCCACATTAAGACTACAAATGCGAAGTGTTATCTACTGCTTAAAATAGATGACAGTAACATTCATTTGAAGCAAGTCTTCAAAAAGAACAAAGAGAAAATAAATGGGACTGTATTTTAAGATACTTAAGGCTAATATGGAGATATCACAGCAATTTTAAATTGCTAGGAAGCATGCATATTTCTATATTTTATTAAAAAAATCATTTTGGACTGTCTGAGCTGAAAATAAAGCTGAGCCATTTCCTATTATTTACAGTTACGAGTGTGACACCAGGACAGAGCTATTTATGGTGACTTCAAAGCAAAACTGGAACCCCTCCTAGTACGATTTCTGTGCTAAGTGCAAAGCAGCGCATGAGATCGTAAGTCTAAGCATAGTCTAAACATACATATATACCGGTAACTAATTTATAATGTATTACTGCTCTGGTAAAAGTCTTGCAGTCATTGTGGACTGTTCTGCACAAACATTTAATTGATGCTCAGAAGCTAAAAAGGCAAAAAACCCAAGAAAGATTATTTAGGAAAGAAATAGTAAACAACTTTACAGTGTTTAAAGCCAAGATGAACCAACATCCCAGTACTGAATGCGGTTTTAGTGACTCAAAATGAAAAAAGAACACCATGACATACGCAAGAACTTTTGGAGTACCGGAAGCTGCATTCATCTTACAAAAAGAGTAAAAATTTTTTTTTTCCTCTTCTTAACTATGGAGGCAGCTCTACCATGCAGTATTAAATTGAACTCTAAGGTGACTATGATTTTTATGCTTTCTACACCTGGACCCTCAGAGGAAAAAACAAAAGCTTTTAAAGCAGCAGTTAGCTTATTCAGTAGCATCTATTAAAGTTTTGAACGGTTCTAACTTCTCATTTAAGAAAGCAGTTTCACAAAGACGAAATTATTAGAAAAAGGCATAATTTTTCCAGAATATTAATAGTTTGTGACAGTTCGGGTGGCAAATCCTGAACAAAACATTCAAGAGGAAGTGCTTAATGTGAAAATAAAATAAAGACCAAAAACCCCATTTTGCTGAATGCGGAAGATACTGAACAGTCTGAAAATCAAAGAAATAGTACTTTTCATTTTCTGTGTCACAAGAACAAACAACGTATTTGTTTATCTTCAATCTAATTCTCAGATCTTTTGTCTTAACACTCTCAAACTAGTACCTTTTTGGAAATGAAAAATTCATTACAATAGCCGAAAGGAAAATAAAAACTAAAATACATTTTTAGATCCAGATAAAATTTACGTTCGCTTTCCAAAAAACAATTCTTCAACTGACCTCTTTGATTTTGGCATATGCTTGACCCTTTGCACTTGCAGCAACAGCTAGAACCTCAGTATCAAAGACGAACTGAACAAAAGCTTTTAGATTGGACCAAAATATTAGCTGTGTGTTGCTCAAAGAGGATATAATTTTCCAAGCCAAATCAAATGCTTCTATGCAGAGAGGCTCCGCTGAGTCCAGAAGCTGAAAACAAAGAGAAGAAAGTGTTAATTTGACAAAAACCACCCCCAAAACTATTAATATCCTGCAGTTGTTTTATCTTTTACCTTGGGAACAAGGACTTTCATGCAATCAAACACAGGTAAAACTTGGTCTGAAGGAAGAATAGTTAGGGCTTCTAATGCAGACTCTAGAATTTTTCTTGACCTTTCAACTGTAGATAATGCAATTTCTGAAGTTTCTTCATACTCTCGAGCCAGTGTTGGAAACGAATTTAAAATGAAACGAAGGCAAATCCACTGGTCACGAACATAGCGTGCAACAATTTTCCCCCATCCTTGAGATGTTGTTTCTTCGCATAAGCTGTAAGAGGAATATTATTCTTAAATGTGTATTGTATTAATTTACCCTGCACATTCCTACTCCACCAGGAACAGCTTAGCTGTACAAACTCACTATACTTCTTCAAGATACTAAAATTTACACAGGTTCAAGGGGAGACTGGACTAGTTCATGGAAGAGAAACCTACAAATAAAGTTTTTTAAACACAGAAAAATCAGTTCTGGGCTCAGGCAGTCTCATTAGTCATAAGAATCTGGGGGAGTAATCAATGGAAACATCACAATATGCTGGCCGTCTTTTTTTGTTAACCAAACATTTGGGTTTTGGCCCTCAGGCTTGCTCTGGGCTTCCCTTCCCCAACCGTAAATAATTTCCATTTAAACTCACTTGCGTACATGCTATGGCTTTGTGCAGTGTATATATATTGAAGCTGGCATAAGGATAAGCAATGTTCAAAGCTAGCTCTGGCTTCATAGCACTAGAGGACTGAGCAGAAGAACCTTTGGTCTGATCAATTATGGCTGCTTTAATGCTCTAAAACCTGAATGTTAAGACAAAGGAGCAACTGAATGAATAGTTTGTGTTCAGAATTCTTCATTTTGATTTTGGCAAAAAGTTATCAAAGAAAAGAACAGGAAAAGCCAGCATCTTAATCACTGCTCCAAGCTAATCAAATTTATTCTGGAGAATTACTGAAGCTATAGCACAGACGTACCTACTTTTTTCTTCAATATAAGATGGCTTCTTTAATACTTCATTGAATTGAGAAAAGGAAATAAATCTCTTCAGAGCATCCACAGAAGGCAGAGATTCAAGGTGCGCTTCAGGTTTCTGATCCATTATCTCACAAACTGCTGTAAGTGAAGCCATGCTAGCTACTTTTTTAATTTGTTCTTTAAGCTTCGGCTCCTAATTAAAACCAAATCATACATGAACAAACATGCACCGATTTCTTCCAATGATATAAATAACCTACTGATACATTCGATAATCCTCCTATTTCTATCACCTCAGACATCATAAGGTAGCAACTCTGCATCCTTCTACTTCCTTATTTTCTTACCCTATGCATAACACAGCTTTGCTTGGCTGGGTCAGTACGATCAATCACAAGTTGCAAGCATTGAAAAAAAGTATAGATCTTGCAAATTACAGTCACTTATTCATTAAGTGCAGGCGCCTAGCTCAATGGAACACTTCTATCTTGCCAGGTAGCAGTTCATATATATTGCTGGATAGCAATTAGAAAAAAAAAAAGATGTGGGTCCACACAGTCAGAAACCCAGTGCAAGACAGCAGCTGAAATTCAGAATACGACATGCTAACTGCTCCAAGAGGCTAAAAGGTCACAACACCTACTATGATTATTTTGTGTGATAAAAGCATATGTTCAAAGAGGCATGAAATAAAATGTCTCAATTAAAAAAAGTCAGTAAGCATATAGTTCCCCAATAGCATTAAAAGCTCAATGTTATTTAAATATCTTCAAGTTACTTTCAGCCGTCTAGAGCACAGAAAAGATTTTTCTCATCTGTAATTACTCAGCGTTTTCTTTTTTCTTCTTAAACTGAAGATGTACTATATGTGCAACTGAAATAATGACAATATAATTCCACTACATTCAAAAGAAGTTGGTAGAAGCCCCCAGTGAAGATTAAGTTTGAACCATAAAATGTTTACTTTGAAACTCTGGAATAAGTATATAATTCACATAACCAAACGAAAGAAAGTCTTGTTCTTTGTTTCCTTAGAAAAGTAAACCTAGCAAATCAAATACTTACAATCTTTTTAATGTGTTATTAACTGTTCTTGATCAATAATTCAACCCAGAAAATACCAAAGATTATACTGCCCAACAAATCTTAATTTAAAAGGAGGAGATTTATGAAAGTTATTAATGTTTCTTTACCTTTTGAAAATATATCTATCTCAGACATACTAGCCTAATACATACAACTATGGGAAAATGAACATAACTATATGAAAAAGCCAAAGCAATGCTGGATTCTGAAACTACCTTTTCTCTGGATGTTCCAGCTTAGAAATTCACCAGATCATTAATACAAAAGGCATTTTCATTTAATAATAACTTCCTCATTAAGATTGGTTCATCTTTGAAGAAAAAGCTTTTGAGTACACATAGTCCATTATTACAACTAAAGTTTTACTTTAGCTATATAGACTTCTGAAAAGTGTAATGTAAGAAAAGTACTAAAAAAATCTTATCTACAAATATTTTACATTAACATTACATTGCCAACTAAAGACACATATGTGTTCGGGAATATACTACACATACATATTCACACAAACTTAGTATTAATTTATTATATATTATAATACAGTTATTTTAA
>NW_009234465.1:595-1113 GCF_000690835.1 Fulmarus glacialis | reverse complement strand
GGGTCCCTGATGTCCTCATGGTGTCCCCAAAATCTTCATGGGGTCCGTACAAGGCTCCCACCCCCAGCCACCCCAGGATGTCCCTAGGGTGTCCCCAGCCACTCCAGGGTGATCCCAGGACAACTCGAGCCACCCCAGGGTGTCCTCAGTTACTCCAGTGTGTCCCCAGGGCATCTAGAGCCACCCCTGGGTGTCCCCAGCAACTCCAGGATGTCCCCAGGGTGTCTCCAGCCACCCCTAGGTGTCCTCAGGGCGTCTCAGACCACTCCAAGATGTCCCCAGCCACCCTAGGGTGTCCCCCAGGATGTCTCCAGCCACCCCAGGGTGTCCCCAGGACATCTCAAGCCACCCCAGAATGTCCCCAACCACCCCAGGGTGTCCCCAGCCACCCCTGTGTGTCCTCAGGACATCTCAAACCACTCCAAGGTGTCCCCAACCACCCCAGGATGTCCCCAACCACTCCAAGGATGTCCCCAGCCACCCCTATGTCTCCTCAAAGCATCTCAAACCACTCCAAG
>NW_009234465.1:0-233 GCF_000690835.1 Fulmarus glacialis | reverse complement strand
CAACCCCCCCAGGGATGCCCCCAGCCACCCCTATGTCCCCTCAAACCATCTCAAACCACTCCAAGATGTCCCCAGCCACCCCCGAGGTGTCTCCCAGGATGTCCCCAACCACCCCAGGTTGTCCCTGGCCACCCCCTCCCCTCCATGGGTCGTGTCCCCAACCCTGTCCCCGTCCCCACAGGCACCTGGATGATGACGGGCAACGGGGTGATGCACAACGGCACCACCGTCCT
>NW_009234464.1:951-1233 GCF_000690835.1 Fulmarus glacialis | reverse complement strand
TGGCTGGTGTACGGAGTGAATATTTTATTTTACACAACATAACAACACAGCGTTGTTGTTTCTGTACAGCATCTGCCTAAAAACAAAGGCAACACCATTGTCACGGAAAAGAAATATACAGTCTGACCGTTGTAAAAAATATCATTTTACTGATTGATCCAGAAGTTATTTGTTAGCTTGGAGGAAATCTCATTTCCTTTATAAAAGGCTTTTTCTGTGAAAACTCTCTCTTTTGTTTTCTGCTACTGCAGAACCAGGAAGCCAGTCCTAGAGAAGGCACTG
>NW_009234464.1:0-926 GCF_000690835.1 Fulmarus glacialis | reverse complement strand
CCCCTTAATCTTTTTATTCCTTTTTTTTTTTTTAATCTCTGCCTTCGGTTTTGATATTAAATAAAATCAAATGAAAACTAAATAAAACCCTGTGTGCACTAGGTGGCTTATACAGAACCCCGCATGAACAAGCCATTAATCAGCGAGACAATAGTGGACTTCCAAATCCAATTCCCCGGGAAAGGGAGTTTCACACAATGTTTGGTGTTTTGTTTCTCATTAAAATAAAAATTAAAATTAAAAAAAAAAAGAAAAAAAAAGCAGATCACACAGTGCTTTCCAATATCCACTCAGAACTGGAGAAAGTTGCTTTTCCGCTATCCACACCAGAGCTGTCTGACTGGACTAGCATCCCGTTCATGGACATGCTCCTTTTGGACCGCAATCCACCTGCGCCCCGGGCGCTGCCGGGGCAGCGGGACTCCATCAGCTCACCGCCCAGGGAGAGCCTGCGCTTGGCTCGGGATGCGTCAGCTGGCAAAGTGAGGAACTTACTTGGCTTTGATTGTGCTCTTTTGTACGTGGGGGCCCCTTTGACAGAGTTGGGGGGACGGCCAGCTAACTGCAGGGCAGTGGAGTTATTTCTGTTAGTGTTTTGGGACTCGATACTGCTGACAGCTTCACTCTGCGGCTCGCTGCTTGGCTTTGGCCCCGGCTTTCGCTTCTGCTTCTGGGAGACAGAAGTGCTGGAAGTCCAGGCGGGAGGCAAAGCGGAGGTAGTGGTGGCCGAGTCCTGGCTGGAGCCGGTCTCCGGCGACTGCGTCACGCCGTCGCTGGCAGCCTTGCAGCACTGGATGCCCTCTTCGTGCCCGACGGCCTGCTTGGACATCGACTGCGACAGCACCCCGCTGCAGCCCTGGATCTGAGCCCCGTTTGTCTGCGAGTACACGTTGCTGACCTTGGTGGCCTTCTGCTGCCCGTTGTTG
>NW_009234463.1:0-1945 GCF_000690835.1 Fulmarus glacialis | reverse complement strand
ACCACACCACTCAGCTTGGTGTCATCTGCTGAGGGTGCTCTCGATCCCATTGTCTATGTCATTGATGAAGATACTAAACCGTACTGGTCCCAATACAGACCCCTGAGGGAGACCACTTGTGACCAGTCTCCATCTGGACATTGAGCCGTTGACCATCCAACCAATTCCTCATCCACTGGACAGTCCACCCATCAAATTTGTATCTCTCCAATTTGAGAGAAGGATGTTGTGGGGGACCTTGTCAAAGGCCTTACAGAGGTCCAGATAGATGACATCTGTAGCCCTTTCGATGTCCACTTGAATAGCTTGAAGTATTCAGATCACTCCGCTTGCAGGCACGTACACTTTACCAAGTTTGAACACAAAACTAACTAGTCACTGAGAGCTGTAAAGATTCAGTGTCTGCTATTGATGCAGAACCTCATTGAGAAGCCAAGAAGCTTTTAGTTTGGAGAAAAAGCAGTGTTTGGATCTATTCCTCTAACCTGTCATTGAAAACCTGGAATTGTGTGTCTCAGCTTCTTGCTGACATGGATCTGAAAATCTGGAGCTTTTCAATGTCTTGATATGACCAAGGCAATACAGAAGCAGCAAAAGGACCCAACCTCATCGGGGGTGGGGAAGCTTGTGACTTCTGGCAGCGTGAGGGTGTCTGTATAGCCATTTGCAGTGGTTAATCTAGAGAATACATTTGTGGCCTTGTTGACACAGCAGGAGTGAGTACCATCAGAGGAAGTCTCTGGCTGTGTGCTTCAAATCTTCGGATTAGGACCAGCAGTATCAAAATCGGTGATGGGCGCTCGTGTTTAGAAACTCCCCTGCTGTTTGGCACTGCAGCACTTGTCTGCCAGCCAGACCAGTTCTGGGGAGATTTGCTGCCTGCCCAAATCTGTGATGTTCCAGAAAGATTGCTGAGTCTTGTCCAGCCTTCCAGCAACTGTGTTACTTGCTGCTCATTCATTCATATGGACACTAGTCAGGGGAGACCTTGAGCAGAAAAAATGTGACTGTAGGGCTCTGGAAAGCGAGTGTTGGGGCAGCGGCGGGGCTCAGGTGGTGTTCTCCTCAGCCCTTGTGGTAAGGGGGAAGGGGCCAGCTGGGAGCATCTGGCAGACCAGTGCCTGGCTGTGCAGATGATGTTGCTCGTGAGGAGTCAGCTTCCTCAGGCTGGTGTCTTGTTGGAAGCCACCTGACTGAAGGACGGAGGACATGAAACCCAGGTGACCAGAGAAGAAAGAAATCTTAGTGACCAGGCTTGTTAAACTGTCAAGAAAGGCTTTAAACTCCGTTTGCTGTGAAGCCCACGAGTGGGAGAGGAAGAGCTGCAAATGAAAGAAGAAAGCAAGGGGGCCTTTTAGAAGCAGGTGTGTGTTCAGAGGCTTTTCTTAAATGTCTCTACAGAAGTGTGCATCAAACAGAAGGAATCATGGTGCAGTCACTAGGCTACAAAAAGATTGCAGGTGTGGAGACTTCCTGGGATAGCACACATCGCTGGGAAAAAAAAAGATGATGCAAGCAGATTTGGAACTATCAGCCATTCCCCCTGGTTCAGTGATACAATGTATTGGCTGATCTGCATTCTGGTACTTTGTGTTGACTTTCATGTCCATCTACTTTTACAGCTTTCCAGCTTGCATGGCCTGTTTTTAGGTCAGCCAACCAGTTCAACAGTTTTATTAGGTTATACTGTAAAATTGAGAACAAAATGTAAATTTTTTTTAAAGGCCTGGAAGTGGCTAGCACTTCCATGTTCTAATAGGAGAGAAATCTTTTTTTAAAAAAAAAAAAAAAAGTCGCAGAGAAACATGACTTATGTAATAGGGGTAAAAAAGACAACACTCTGGAAGAAGTTGTTTTATTTCATGAGAAAATTCGTATATTTGAGTTACAACTGAATACTCATATATAGTTTTGGAAACTTGTTGTGGTTTAACCCCAGCCAGCA
>NW_009234462.1:1500-1707 GCF_000690835.1 Fulmarus glacialis | reverse complement strand
GGACGAAGAGAAAGGCTGGGGAGGGTTTTGAAGGGTCTCACCTCGCCACCAGACGATCGCTGGAGAAGGTTTGAAGGTCCAGGGGGGTCCCGGGGACCCAGAGACCCGGTGGGGATTTCACACAAATAGCTGGTAAGAAGAGGGGAAAAAAAAAAAAGTAAAATAAAATAAAATAAAAAAAAACCCCACGTGTGCTTTATTTTAAAA
>NW_009234462.1:399-1230 GCF_000690835.1 Fulmarus glacialis | reverse complement strand
GATGAGAATTAACAGGATGGAAAAATAAGAGCTGACTGCTCTGGGGTTTGTTTTTAAGACCCACTTAGCACAAAGCGCTTTCACTTCCACGGCACCGCAACAGCCCTAAAAGCTTCGGATTGCAACACGGGAGGGGATTTCGTTAAAATGCAAAGGTCAGGCTAAAAACCAGCGAATCTAAATGCACAGGGGAGAGATGCGGGGCCCCAGACCCTGGCCAGCAGCACCCCAAACCCCAGGCAGCAGCCCAGGGGTGCACCTCCCTCCCCAGCACACCCAACAGATAACGAAGAACGACCCAATTAGCCCAGCAGCTGGGTTCTCTCCACCGTCCCACCACGGTTTCGTTTCCCCCCTTGATCGAGAAAAGTATTTTTTCTAATAAAATACCTACTTACTGAGCAAACTGTCCCCGTGCAGCAGGAGAGGGAAGACCGGAGCAGTGACTTTCCCTGGACGAGGAGGTTTTAAGACGCCTGCAACACCAGCCTGCGGAGCAGGGACCCAGGAGACGGCATTTGAGTTGGTAATAAATTAAAATTGGGATTTCTAAGAAAATACAACCTTCTTAAGGCCGACAAGGCAGCTCCACGTAATCCTCGGTTCCATCTCAACACGTAAGGATGCACCCAGACCCCGAGTGCCATTTCTCACACTCGTACATCACAGCTTGAATTAAAAATTTACTTTTTTTTTTTTTTAAAAAAAAATTGGCCGCTTGACTTTTACCCCCCTCCTTTAAAATAAACAGGGAAGCCATAAAATTTAAATTATCGTTAGCTGAAGAAGACTCACATGGATTGATTTACTTCCTAGCGTGCACGTTGTGCA
>NW_009234462.1:0-368 GCF_000690835.1 Fulmarus glacialis | reverse complement strand
TATTCAAACAAACCAAAAAAAACCCCAAAAAAACAAAACACAAACAGAGCTGCTTTAATTGCCCAGCACCCTGACGAACCTCCATCGCGCCCAGGGTGAACCGTGACTCACTGGGGACCCACGCGAACTCCCTGGTCTCCTTCATCCACAACCGATCGCTGCTCCAGGGTTAACTCCTTCTGCCCACGGAGACCCCAGCACCCCCCAGCATCCCCCCAGCATCCCCCCCAGCATCCCAGTGCCATCCGCCCCATAGCCTCGCATCCCCTCCCGGCACGGGACACCCCGGAGAGGGATGCGGTCACTTTTATCCCCATCCACCTCCCGAGGACCAGAGGGAATCGGTGCTACAGCAGCAAAGGGAGGTT
>NW_009234461.1:0-17590 GCF_000690835.1 Fulmarus glacialis | reverse complement strand
TCGGGTGGATCCCATCCGGCCCCATAGACTTGTGAGCATCCAGGTGGCGTAGCAAGTAAAGCAACTACATTTTAGAGTTCTCCCTCCCCCTTTCTTTTGCCCATGGGACTTAAATGACAGCCATGTGTATCTGTGCACGTACTCACAGAGTTACAAAAGGTTTCCAAGTATTTTCAGGTGGACATTATAAATACATTCAGCTATGATGCATGGCTGATCAGTCACCTGCTCTGGGGCAGGGAGACAAGTGGAAGCCATGACAGCTCAACCAGACCGAGCAAATGAACCTATAATTTAACAGAAATAAAACTGAAGAAATGAATGAGCAGCATCAGCCTTATGCCGAGAAACATCACGTGGTATTCTGCTAGCGAGCAGAAGTGAAAAGCAGCTTTTCAACTCTATAAGAAAGAGTGATAGAAATGCAATCAACACCTAGAAAATAAACATCAGAGGTGAAAGTTCCCACTTCTGTCAGCACCAACAGATATTTCCTTCATATGAAGGGAGAGATGGCTGGAAAGACAAGAGAAGCCATGCAGATCTGAGCTCAGGAGAGGCTAATCCCACTGCTGCTTAGGCAGCTTCCCAGGCAGGCTTGGGCAGGCACACCACACTCTGCAGTCCTGCAGTACTTTTGTCAGTATCCAGGCAAGTTAGATGGGTAAGTGCAAGGAGATCTAAGTTGTCCTTACAAGCATAACTATAGTGCAGACGTAACTTCGTTATCTCTCAGAATTTAGAAGTCAGTCTAGTCCATTCTCAGTTGCAATGGAGCAGAGAAATGGCAGCTCCAGCATACACTGAAAGGTTGCCATTACTAGTTGGGTGCAAAGTAAACACTGGGAAAAATGCACACAGTATACTGCAAGAGAGGATACCCTCTAAAATCGGTTCCCTAACATAGTACTTGGCACAAGTTGATTTCAAAACCTGGCTTGGATTGCTCATAACAAATGTTCTCACCATGTTGTGGAATATTAAACATGTGCATAGTTGAAGAACAAGGTTATTCATGAGCTTAAATGCTTGTTCCTAAATGAACTTGAGTTAATCTATGGATAATTTACTGAAGTTATTTCCAATAAAAATAACAGCCAGGTTAAGGCACTAAACTGTGTCCCGGAACAAGCATTTATGAAATACTAGCACAAGCCCAAGCCATATGAAATACATAGATTAACATTTATGTATCAGCTAGTTTAAATAAAATTCATATAAGAACAACAAATTTTAAAATGTCCAAACACAGAAAATAAAAATACAACTGGAAGAAGGCTATACTCACTCATTGTTTAGTAATTTTTCTTGATTTTACAATAAAAGATGTCTCTTCATTATTTTTAAGATATTGGCTCCTAGCACTAATAATTCTATGTACAGAACCTAACTCTTCTTCCTGGGAGGTTTTTTGGTATGTCTGAAAAAAAAACCCAGCAGTTCAGCAGATATAGAGTCTACCTGCTAGAAATTTTCAAAGCTGTACAATTGTTTGAATACAATTTCCTGGATCTATGTAAAATATTTTATTTTCCCCTTAAACATAAATTCTATTTTATGAGTAACAGCCAAAACAAAAGAAGTGTTTTATCTCATTTTGTCTCTGTCCATGAAAAATATTGATAACAAACATTATTGGTCAACCTTTCCATTATTTTTTTGAGGAAGTTCAGAATGAGTTTTTGTTCAGTTATCAAAGAAAAAAAAAAAAAAGGATTCATGCTCTAAAAATGTAACTTTCACCTAATCTATTGCTGATTTACTAAAACTGATGCCAAAAACAACCTAGTAAAAACAAGTAATCTCCTTTTCAATGTGCTTACACCACAGATATAGCATTAATGAAATTTGGGGAAAAAAAGAAAATAATAACTTTCAATATATAGAAATGCTGTCGCTAAGATACGACCCTAAAGTTAAGACTGTTTTACCTTTTTCTGGAAAAAGCAAAACAAAACCAAAAGACTACTATACTCAACTTTTGATGCCTGGATGCCTTTTAATCTAGACACAATGTGTACCTGAAGTTTGTTTCTTAAAATTAAAACTCCAGTCAGTTTATTCAAACTTCAGCTAGGCCATGAACAACGTGCTTAATCTATGAGAACTTTAACAAAAAGTTCCACTCTGAATCAGCATATCAAATAAGAGAGTCAAAACATCAAACACTGAAGGATTGTGAATTGAAACATTTTCATTTGAGTTTGAATTCTCCTTTATGATAAAAAAAATTGTTTTGATCTTCCCAGAGAAAGAACATGCATAGAATTAAAGTATTTCTTTTTTATAAGACACAAATAAAAAAGCAAGTAGTTGACTTACAGAAGAACCTTTTCAGAAACAGTATGCTATTTTATTACTATTATAGTACTGTTCAGCAGCTCCAGACAGTATCATCAATTCCTACGCTAGGCAGTATAATAACTGAAAGCATTCTCAGGTAAAATACTTATTCAACTTTTCTTATACATGATAAAAAGAAATATTTTCCCTGTTTTACAAGTAGGCTGCAGAGAAAAATACATGATATTTCAGTCATACAAGAAATGTGTAGGACATTTGGGATAAAGCAGGAGCAGGAGCTCTGCAGGAGCAGCTCTCTGTGTTGGTTAGATAGGAATACTAACCTCCAAAACACAGACATTTGAGACATGCCAAAAATTTAGTTAACTTGGTAGTTCCTTGCCCATCACAGTTTTACAAGTTTGTAAACTACCTTGTAATCCTGATTACAACCTCTAAGTAACCCTCTACTTAATATAAACAGTCATTCAATCAGGAACCTTACTTTAGCAGGGATACAGATGGAGTGATTTGTAGCACAGGGCATACAGCTTTCCACAGTAAACTGCCTGCTAGCTCGGGACAGTTTCTGTGATGCACAATTTGCTCACATTTCAAAGCTACTATGGCTTTAGGTCTTCACAGTGAGCTCCTGTTGGGTATAATTTTTACTCTACCAACTACATTATCTGAATTTTGTTTTAATTGGGAAATGGGGGGTGGGGCAGCAGGGGCAGAATGAAGCTCTATACCTCCTCTTTGGTTTCAAAATACCATTTTATAAAATCAGTT
Organism: Fulmarus glacialis; assembly: GCF_000690835.1. NCBI lineage: Eukaryota > Metazoa > Chordata > Aves > Procellariiformes > Procellariidae > Fulmarus > Fulmarus glacialis. The sequence continues at coordinate 14,515 of NW_009234461.1, read as the reverse complement.
TGGCAGTTCAGTGTTAAAACTTTGGTGGAATATTTGTCACTAATCATATACCTTGTTGTCAATTGCTACACAACTATTCACATCTCTCACTGTTTAACTGAAGTGCTTTGTTCTCACATCTAGCACAGAAGAGGAGGGAAATTATTCCTAAACTATGAAATAAGATTTTTTCAGAAACTGATGAATAGTTAATTTCCAATCTTTTAGCAAATCAAGTTAAGAATGAACTCTTTTCACTTAAGATTAAAATGACTGGACTCATAGGCTGAGAAGTTGCTACCCTCAGTCCTGGCAAGCAGCAACTTCCTACCCGTTTAGCCTATTCATTTTAGCATTACCATGAGGGTATACTCCATGATTAGTGGAGAGCAGTTACAGATACTAGATGAATGTGACTTTTACATTCTTCTTTGTCCATGCATACACTAAGTTATTATCCTGCCTCATTTTGCGATGCTTTGTCTGCCTCAACTTCATCTTCATGACTTTTGAACAGAACTGCTTTATTGGAGTTCTTTCACATTGTACCCATTAACAGTTGTTTTAAATGATGATAAGGAAAAAATTATTATATGACTTCACTGAGCAGAATCAAATCTTGGAAAGTGATGATAATTTGTTCACCGTGTTTTATGATTATGCTTAAAATAATTATGTTGCTTTTTAATAATGCAAGAGTACTACTGCTAAAAAGACACAAAACAAATAAGTTTGTACCTATCTAATAGAGAACTGATAAATCTCTCTTGGGAATTATATTGTGCAAAGATGTGACAAATAAAAGGATTATGTCAACTTCACACAAAAACTTAGAAATGAATTCTTAGTACAATGCCTGCCTAGCAATGATGATATGCAGGTGAACTAGACATACGAGTCATTGCACTAGCTCATATGACACGTTTAGTTCTTACGATGTGGTTATTTTATTGTTGCCCTTAGTAGAGCTAAGGAAGAGACCTTGTTTGAGGTCTTTATTTTATGTAGGCAGCATTTCAATCTAATCTACCTATATATTTGCAAAATGTTAATTTTCTCTAACTGAGTAAAGGTAATATATAAATCTAATGAAAATACGTGGAAAGCACATTATGAAAATGTCAATGGAAAACTTTTAGTTAAAAGTAATTTATTGGCTAAATAGCTCTAGAGTGTTATTCTGGAAACCAATATTATACTCAAATCAAGTTTGCACTTAATTTCAGTATCTATGGCCTAGCATATTGATTTCAGTTCCATCAGATAGCAAAAGGATCTAAAATGGTTTGAGTAACGATTTTGTGCTAAAAAGCTTATTCCCATTAAAATAGTTCTTCTGAGGTACAAGATATATCACTATCCAATATTCCAAGGACAAATCCTTCAATTACTATCAAACAAATATAGTAAGGGGGAGAGAGGTGAATGAAATATCTGCCACAACTGTTGTAAAAAGCCGTATGTTCTAAAATGGTCAAAGCAACAACTGTCTAGTTCAGTCTATTACATGAATGTCCTTATAGAAGTCTGCAAAAAAAGTTGCAATACAATGACTAAATCATTATTATAAGAATATGTACCACTCCTGAACAGTGTTGCAAGCTAATCAAGAAAACAAGAGAAGCATTGGAATAGAAATCAATAGATCAGCTCTGGTGTATTAGGAATTAGCCCTGACTAGTTAACAAAATAATCTGAGAATACAGTAACCAACATATGTTTAAACATCCTTATTTGGAGATGGATTCACTACTGAATACATTTGCAAGTGACATCTGGGTAACAACAAATAGATGCTCCATTCGCAGGGAATCATCTAGTAACTGATACCTAGGCATTTAACTGCTAAATTCTCTTCATTAATGGTTGAATATATTCTATTTCTCAGGAATACTTTATAAAAGAACAAGCTTACTGCCCGCATCTCCTATATACCTCTTAGATAGCAACATATGTAACTCAGCATCATTGGCATCCCTGTCTGAAGTGAGCGTTTTGATAGGTAGAAGTTAAAAAGAACCATTTCTTTGAAAACATCCTGCTTTCAAAAGGAAAAAGAAAAATTGCCATCCTCAGCCCCCTGGCTCTTCTGTTTATTTTCTTCTTTACAGTAGTTTTTTTCAATAGAGATACCATGGTGATGATTATACATAGGAGGCCAGCCAGGCCAAGAAACTTCTTACAGTGACTCTTAGGGGAGAGGGCACATACTTTGCCAGGCAGCAGTACAAATTGGGTCCCTCCAATCAAGTTTACCTTTTCTGTAGCCCAGATAAATAACCTTTATATATTCCTATACGCACTTTGCAATGCTTAAGTTAAAGGAAGATCTCAGTGGGTGAACAGAATGCTGCCTTCCTCTACCACAACATACTGTAGCACTGCCACTACACAGAATCATGTACCCAGGCAGCAATCCAGGTATTTACAGTCACTCACAAACCATGAAAACTCCCCCCATAACTCTGAGAAGTTGCTGAGGCACTTTACAATCCCAGACGACACAGCATATAGCATAAGGAGGCCAACTGTACGATCTATAATTCTACAGATGGAGGAATCAGCTGATAATCCCTCTGTCAAATCCCAGTCTACTGAGACACTTCAGCCTCCTTCAGCAATTATCCATCTCTAGTACTGCCAGTGTCCAATACTCCCTCACCAGCTTCTTTCAGATATTCCACACGTGAAAGGTGTAACGTTTAATATCTCCAGTCTCCGGGAAGACATACATGGGTGAAGCCAGCTCAAACCTGTTGCTCTATTCCAATCTATTTTACCAATTGTCCCGTTTCCATACTCTGTGTTGGACTGAGCCACGTATTTATTTACACCACCAGTTGATCCATTCAACTGAGCTAGTAGTTGTTCCCCCCCCCCCCCCCCCCCCCGCCCCGTGCTGGTCTGGCTGACTCAAGGGAGACATTTACATCACCAGATGATCCATTCAACTGGTTGATAGCTGCTTATCTAAAGCAAAGGCCACCCTCTGGTCCCCTTTCTGTTGAGACAGTCAGCTGCTTTGCCTTGTTCCCTGAGTTTCAAGGGGACATCACCCCTGCCCCTCTCCACTGAGCCTTCTTCCATTGTAGGGGTTTATTCAGTGAGTCACATTCCATCCCTAGGACTTTAGTCAGTCACAAGTACAGGGCAGGCTTTAAAATATCAGGGGTCACCACACCTTTTATGTCTTGTTCCTTCTCCAAGAGAAGGCAGGAGGCTTCATACAAAAACTAAAGGGAAAATTCCATAGGGCTTCCATGGGTGGCAGCAGCTGTTCCAGTGCAGGGAATCATTAATATGAAGACTTGCTTGAATCTCACTACTAATCCATCAATCTGAGAATGGTGTACACAAGTCCTTAAAAGCTTTACTGACGGAACGGAAAGATATGCACTGCTACCAGTTGGGATTAAAGAAAAAAGGAAAAAAGAAGCCTTTCTGATAGTTAATATTGCCACAAAGCTATTTCTAACTGAAGAAGAAATAACCCAACAAAACACCCCTCCAGTTACAAAATTGCTATTGTATCAGTAGCAATACGGTTGTTCCACGTAATTGAACTTCTGGGAGGGATTAGTTTGCTTTCTTAAGTAATGAAATAACATATATTTGAGTGTCCAAAGCTCTTTTACTCAGAGCTCTGCGCTATTTTTTTCCCTCTATATGTGTACTTGTCTGTCAAGCTGGATTTTTGTTACTTTTTTTTTTTTAAGCCACCATTAGGAAATAGGGAAGAACTAGAGACCATTTATAGAAAGTGCCAATGCTATGTAAGATTAGACATATCCTTTCCTAGATTCCTACCTATAAGAAATTCAGCTACAAAAGTTTGCAAAAGTTACTACCAACCAACTCTGTGTATTCAATAATACCAAGTAATGAAATTTTAAGTATAAGGTTTTTTTCTAGATTGCAGTCTCATTTGCCATACTGTTCAGCTTACCATCAAGTTGCTAAGAAATGCTAGGATATCATCAGATTCCTTAGCTGTTTTCTAAGATGGAGAACAACAGACACTGCCAAACACCATAAAGTAACCTTCAATGCTATTGACGCTATTCAGCGACCAAGAGCTAATATTCAGCCCTGTGCTTTCCATGTGCAAACGGAAATTAGGATTCACCCAGCCAAAGTCAGAGTTCCTCTTCACTTCTATTTCTTTCATGTGTGGAAGCCAGCATTTTGAAATGTAGTATTAAAAAAAATCATAAAGATTCAGAAGATCTACCAAAGACCAACAAATTAGCCTTTCTTTGACTTGCATAAACCAGGGAACTTCATAGGCATAACAACCAGTGCAACTACAGCAACTCCTACTTAGAAATTTTCATATACTCTACCATCATAAGGTCTCCAATCACTTTGGCCCTGTCTCTCACAGAATTGTATATTTCTGTTTTCCTTTCTGCCTATATGGAAGCCAGTTAGAAGAAACTCTACTGTTTTTTAATTATTTGCATTTAAATGTACTTGAAATTAAGTAAACAAAAAAAATAGCTACATTATATCCCTCACAAATGAAATGGTTAGACAATATTATCAGTTCTTGAAAAAAACCCCACCAAATACCTGATGCTGTATGCCACACTTACTCCTCTGTCAGAAATATTTTGCTTTCTAAGAAAATGAAATATTTCAATTGCACTTCAAACCAACATACATTACTGCGCTTCTGTAGTATATATTTGTCTCAATTTTAATAATCCAATCCTACCCTTTTCTCTTCCCCATTCCATTGCATTCAACCAAGTTTTCATTGTATTTCTGTTTTTCTCTTTAGAGCAAGCAAACAAGCAAAGCCAGCCAGAGAGCCTGCCCTTTGAAATGGGCAGTGCTGTATATCTAATTTGGATTAGTCATGCATTCATTCCAAACTAAAAGCAATGTTTATGCTTTTTTTTTTTTTTCATTATGCTTTGGGTCTTCGGCAAATTCCATATTCATTAACACAAGTTGGCAGACAGGAATTTAGGCTAGTGTGGGATTTATTCAGGAAACAGATGCAGTATGGGCATGAGGGAACATTTCTTTCTTATAAGTGCTGTGCACACCTTCTCATGTGGATTTGTGAGACATTTTATTTGCACAAACAGCTGTCTTCTTACCTCATTTCTGCAGCAACAAATAGTACCATGCAAGAAAGCTGCTATAAGAGATTCTGCTCTTATTCTTCAAAACACTGCCCCCACTTCCCTTTGCAGCTGGCTTTTCAAACTCAAAAAGAATATTTCCCAGTTCTATTATAACCTTGTCGTGAATTAACCTAGCAGGCAGCCAAACACCACACAGCCGCTTGCTCACTCCCCCACCCCCAGTGGGACAGGGAGAGAATCGGAAGGGTGAGAGTGAAAAAAATTTGTGGATTTAGATAAAGACAGTTTAATAGAACAGAAAAGGGAAAATAATAATAATAATAATGATAATGATAGAATATACAAAATGAGTCACGCACAATGCAATTGCTGACCACCCATGCTGACCGATAACCAAGTATTGATCACTACTTCCTGGAACACGCCTACCATTCATATACTGAGCATGATGTCACATGGTATGGAATACCCCATTGGCCAGCTGGGTCAGCTGTCCCGGCTATGCTGCCTCCCAGCCTCTTCCAGAGCATGGAAGCTGAATGTCCTTGACTAGCCCTGCTAGCCAGGGTGCTTAGCAACAACTGAACACATCGGTGTATTATCAACATTCTTCTCATACTAAATCCAAAACACAGCAGTAGGAATAAATTTAACTCTATCCCAGCCAAAACTAGGACAAACCTGTATTGCAAGAATGACATATCAAGACTTAACTCCTGTAGATAATTTGAGGCCAAATATCAATATCTTTTTAACTTTTAGCCATGTCAAAAATGATTTTATTAACTGTTTTTCTGAAAATAGAATAACGTTCTAATAATTAAACAAGGAAAAAAAAAATCAGTATTTTGAAAGATCAAGATAATACAGATCACTTTTAGAGTTCAAAGAACTAAAAAAAAAAAGCAAGTGTATGTTAGTACTTCATCTCTGTAAAGAATATTTCAGAGGAAAATAAACACAACAGGTAGTATATTTCAGAGAGTGGAGCAAAACAGACAAATGTTCCAGGCCAACAAAAAGAAACAATAGTGGCTTTTTTTTTTTTTTTTTTTTTTTACTGGAGTATTTTGATTATTTTACTCTGACATTTTACATAAAGATGCTATTAGACAGTATGCCCCTAACTATGCCACTTACAACATACCCCTGGTGTTGACTGATCTGTATTTGTTCAACTATTGCTGTGAGGTTATTCCTTATATGATATTGTAATGAATAACTTACATTTCTTCTACAATTGTCTAGGCCTATATCAAATGTATATCTTTGGAAGGGTTGGGGGTTTTAGACCTCAGTGAAGAGAAAAGGAACTGATGCTGAATTTCTTTGTTAAGAATAAATAATCGGAATTTAATGGGGTAGGAAAGAGGTCAGTCCTTGGTCTCTTTGCCAGGTGTGCTCTAGGGGAAGCTGACTCTGGAATTCTGTTTGTGTACTTGTAAACTTATCTTTTCTGATGGCTTGCTACTTATGATACAGCACACTGTTTTATTCAACCAAAACTATGATGAGAAGAACATCATCATGTCTGTAATTAATAGAAAGCATTGCCTCCAGGATGGCAAATGCAATGAAGACTGTGACTTTCAGATTATCAAACAGCAAAATAAAAGGATTTTGAAAAAAATTGCTAGAAAATATTTCAAACTAAAGGGAGTATGAAGTTACAAAAAGCAGCATAGAAAGGATGAGGTAGAGAGAAAAATGAACACAAGAAGTTTAAAGAACATCTGCACCTTGTCTCCCTGCTATCCTATCCCTATATTTTGACTTTTACCACTCTCAAACACGTCCATTCCCCTTCAGTCTCAGATTGATTTTACTGATCGCTTCCTTAGTCTTTCTTCCTCCTTCTCTGTGGTATCTTATGTAGTGTACCAAAGCTGAGAGATAACCTCACCATGCTTCCTTGCATCTCAGGAACTAAGACAAACATTAATCTTCATCAGAAGTATTGTAATAAATCTCACTTCTATAGAGTTCCCAAATATTCCTGTGAAATCCTTATTCTTGTAGCAAGTCTCTCAATCTTGGACAGGAAATAGCAAATGGCATCTAACACTGCAGCCAACATGAATCCTATCCTTTTTTTTCCATTTACTGCTGAGAAATCTGAAAATAAAGAAATAAATAACCTGTTTCAAATAAACAGGTTATCAAAATTCTTGAAGTAAGAGAAAGAAAGGGGAGGAGAGAACCTAGTCATGCACTGATGAATCAGAAGCAGCAAAGCACCCGTGGCATCACAAAATACTAAAGTTGCCTTAAATAGGGATCTAGTTGAAAAGAATTTTGAGAACATCAATTTCTTTTTCAATTTATAAAGAAATTTGCAAATGTTTTCACATGAAAACAAAGGTAAGTTTATTATATTTCCTTATAATTTTCTTATGACAGTTGATAAAATTTTCTATTTCAGATGCTAAAAGATTCCAAGAGTACCTAAAAGTGATTAAGGTGCATAAGCTCCAATAAACTTTTGGCCTGTTCGAACTCCACACCCTGATTCTTTCCTTTTACAGACAGGAGTAGCTATATTTAACAGTTTCATCAAAATCCTCCATGAATGCAGAATGCAGGACACAATCACAGATAACTTGGCATAGGCAAAAATCTCAGAAAAATACAAAAGTAAGTTTGTGTGCTAACATTCTGATGGAAGTAATACTTACAAAGCAGTTTCCAAGATAAACATTTTATATCAAACTTCTAAAATGGATTCATGAATGTCCTTTTCTTTAAAAAAAAAAAAAAAATCCTAAATTGATATTTTAAAATATTAGAATGTGGGGGGGAAAAGGCAGGAAAACATACAAAATTGGTCCACACATTGGAAAAATAATAACAATGCCTTTCCTACACAGTATTGTAGAGTTTTTGGGAGGGGGTAGGGAATGCGTTTTTAGGTGTTTTTTTTCCCACAACTAGAGCTTTTAATCTGTTCACATGGTCTCCTTTCATTACAATATGGACTCCTTTTCTATTTTTTATTTTCCATAAATAAAGCCTGAAATAGCAGACTTTGATAAGAATTTGAGATTAAAAAAAAAAAAAAATACAGGGAAGCATACAAGTTTTTGCATCCCTCCCTACATGAATCTTTAGGTCTAATCCTAGGCAATCACATTTTAATAAGAACTTTATCATATAGATGATTTCAAGTATTTAACATTCACTAATGATGATCCAGAGAAAACACAGATTTCAAAATGGTGACAATTTATAAAATAAACCTTGAGCTATTTTCTTTGCCTTGCAGAAATTTGAGGTCCAGGCACCCTGGATTTTCATGCTTTTCTACAAAATTATAGAAATAGAAATGACATATAAAAATGAGAAATTCTAATACAAGTATTTTGGCTTGAATAAACATGCAGAAAGTGCTCTGGGATTATATAAAGAGGTACGTAGCCATTTCTATATCATTTTCCTGATCTTGAGTTGATGGCAGACCCCCTGCAACCAGAATCATACATATAAACGCAGACAACTTTACAGGCTGAAGTAGAGCATCAAAAATATATGAGCAAAGTGTTTACCCTACTTTTAAACTTTTTAAAAGCAAATACTGGCCATTCTGAGCAGACGTCCTAATCCAGGTAGGATGAATAACAGCACACATCTTCAGTCAGAGACCAGTCTTGCTAATAAGTAAGAAGGTTAGAAGGTTAGAAGGAAGGTTAGCATGATACAAAAGGGAATCTAATGTGAATGGCAAACGAGGAACCAGACTTCATAATGCCATTAACAACTCCAGCTTCTACCTGCAGCTTATGTTGTATTACCAAAGAAGGCTGGCAAGTACCAAGGCTGCTTTTACTACCACATATTTCCTTCACCTAATAACTGATTAACTATAAACCTGATCATACACACACATGTAATAGTCTAAAACAAGATTTAGAGTGATTGACAATTTTACATTCCTAAACAATGTAATGCAGACTGTATTTTCATAGAGAAAAGGAAGGTCTGATTCCTCTTCCAGACTTTTTATCATTTCTGTATGTCCTGGTTTCAGCTGGGATAGAGTTAATTTTTTTTTCTAGTAGCTAGTATAGTGCTATGTTTTGGATTTAGTGTGAGAAGAATGTTGATAACACACTGATGTTTTAGGTGTTGCTAAGTAGTGTTTACGCTAGTCGAGGACTTTTCAGCTTCCCATGCTCTGCCAGGTGCACAAGAAGCTGGGAGGGAGCAGAGCCAGGACAGCTAACCCAACTGGCCAATGGGGTATTCCATATCATATGACATCATCCTCAGTATATAAACTAGGAGGTGTGATCCGGGAAGCAGCGATGGCTGCTCAGGGACTGGCTGGGCATCGGTCGGCATCGTGCATCACTTGCTTTGTATATTCTATTATTTTTATTATTATTACTACTATTTTACTTTATTTTATTTCAATTATTAAACTGTCTTTACCTCAACCCACGAGTTTTCTCACTTTTACCCTCCTAATTCTCTCTCCCATCCCACCGGAGCGGGGGGAGTGAGTGAGCGGCTGTGTGGTGTTTAGTTGCTGGGTAGGGTTAAACCACGACACTTGGTGGTGGAAGCATCCTTGAAAGAAAAATGTACTAACAAGATTCTAACAAATTACCACTACAGTCTTAATTCTTTGCTTACCGTATCAGGAAACATAGCAGATGAGATGTAGTCCTCTGATAAAACAGTATCCTTCCCTCTCTTTTGACCCACCCAGTCAGACATTCCCCTGAAAGTAATTCATGATTCTACTACATCAAGGGTGCCACAGACACTGATTTTTGCAGTGCTTTTTCTGAGCCATGGCTCCCTGGGGATTACATATGCCTCTGAAAACCAAAGTCTTAGGTGAAAACCAGAAATGCTTCAGAAGTAAACTGAGGGTTCTGCCATAAAAACATCAGAAAATCCCCACCTTGAAACTCTTCCCTCAGTGCCCAGATGACTTACACTGACCTGCATAAATTGAAACAAGTCGATGTAGCAGTCAGTAGCAATAATGTATTTGCCCTTTTGAAAAGGGAGGCTCAAAAATAGGTCTGTTCTTACCTACCACCTGCCAATTAACTTTGATCATATCAGCAATTACTTTCCTTCCATCTCTTCTTCCCACATTCTCTGCAGTTCCTTGTTGAATTTGGAAAATCTTTTTCCAAGTTTGGGTCCCAAACAGATCATGGTCTTTGTGCCCTGTATTTATAAACTTGTATGTGCACAGGTTTACAAGAACTCTTCTCTCTTAGTATCCTAAGGATAAAACAGCCATATTTTCTGTATCATGCCACTGACCCATGTGAAGGTAATTTCAGTCCCTTTGGTACAGTGACTGCTCTGTTGGAAGCCAAGACATGTAACCCAACCTTCTGCAGGAGTCTTGAAGACTTTTCTGGCAAGTCTCATTAATGTCTCAACTCTGATTTGCTGAACTCAACTGGCAGGTGCTGAAATGTTGCCAGGACAAGGTAAACAAAATTCAACATACCCTATAAAGATTTTCCTTTTGCTGACTGCTTAAAAGACATCTCTAATTAGAACATGTGCTTGTTTAAAGAAGAAATCACACCAGACAAGGACAAAATCTTTGAATTCTAGCCTGAGGATCATCTGAAATCTTTGAACCCTGAACTTCACTAAGGCTGTGTTTATATGGTAAAATTAAAAACTTTGTTCCAAGTTCTTCACAGCGAAACTATCACCTCTGGACTGTGAATAAGGAGCCCTTCCATTTAAAACTACGGTTGCTCAGCTTCCGTGAAACTTCTTGACATGGATACAACAGATCTACAGATCTGTCCTGATTTCTAGCAGCTTACATAAAAAGCATACAAAAAGCTATGTCAAAAAATATTGCCAAATTACTTATTAAATGTCACAACAAAAAAAAGACATAGATGTGCTAGGAATTTGGGGGCTTATTGTTAAGTTCTATTGTATTACTGGTTCTATGTTCACTATTAAGTTCTGTTGTTACTGGTTGTGACTAATGCCATTTTACTGTTCTGTATCCAGGATACCCACACAGGGCTGGTGCAGATGACAGAGGAGCTACAGCACACCTGCTCCCTTTTGAGGCAAGCAGCTTGGGGTCAAGCCAGTTACCCTGGAGTATCTAGGCCGGTACCACATATTGAAGTTTAGTTATTTGAATAGCTTTTCATCTCAAAAAGTTTTAGATTACTAAATTTGATAAGGTTTACCCCACATCATTTGTTAATGCTGAAATTTTAATTTTTTTTTTCCAAACCAGAAGGCATGCCATAGGACTTGTTCAAGTTCAGCTGAATGCCATTTGCTAATTATGTATGCTAGAAGGTTTGTCTGCTTCACTCCAAATTCACATTTCCTCTCTAGCAGCCAGTCCAACTTGCTGTAAACATCTCCAAACAGCATGTAGTTACTCCATTCATTTTTATCTGTGTTGGAAACCATCATATCATATGCATGGCCAAGAAAGCCAGGCAAGCCTGTCACAACCTGAAAGTCTCTTTTGGAATTGTTTTGGCACTAAAAACATGCTGAAGGGAAGCCAGTTGAAAGTGTCATCCAAACAAGGTAATAAACATAGATAACAACATACATTCTATAGCAAAAGGGAGTTGCCAAAAAACCTATTGTAACATCGGAGTTGTAGATCAGTCTCTCCTAACTGACAATCCTCTTTGTCTCCGACAAATAAGACTCACACAGACAGCACAGAAAGATCCACAGAAGTGAATATTTTTTCCCCAGCAAATATCAGTAGTATAATGTTCACATAACATCTTTTGAAATAACCCAGTATCTTCTATTCTATTGTTTTTTTTTCCCTCCCCCTCTTCCAAAGATAAATGAAGAAGCAAGAAGAAACAGGACTTACAGATGGCAACCTTCATGCCTCACCAGGAAAATCTCTCTCATGCTTTATTTCACTGACATTCAGATTTCTCTGCTGCATGCCTTACACCCTAATGACATTTTTAATAGAGATGACTTAACGATCTTTCATATTCTGAACAAGATGGCCACAAACACTCTAAGTCAGCCCTTGTAGAACTTTCTCTGATCTTCATAGAATTAGGTGTTCGAATTGCATTGCCTGATGTTCCAATATCTCTTGCTAATACCATCAGGTTTTTTCTCCACTTAGATTGCTGCTTAAGAACAGAGACCTATTTATGATTAGCTTCTAGAAATGAAGACCTAATTTTCTTTCCTTCATGTCCTGCATTGTGAATCTTAACACTGACTCTAAATTATGCCATTTGGTTTCATCTTCCACAAGTTTTCCATTCTTCCTCCTTATCAGTTCTTTCCTCTCTCATTTAATATTTGTACACTTCGCTTGGGAAGTAGATTTGATCTGACTGCTCCTTTTGCATTAGTATTTTTACTCGTTACTGTATCTGAATTGTTTGATAAACACATCAGTAGCACAGAGGTAATTGTAAATCAAGTAATTTCTTTGATCCTCACATTTGCTATAGCTTTTTTTAGTGCAGTACCTAGTTCTAACTGAAACTGCTGATAAATGTGAGTCTCTTATGCCAACAGCTATTCTCTTATTAGTTCTTCTTTCAACGTCCCATATTTGCAATGCTTAGCAAAGCTGAACGGCAGCAATAAAGCCTCAGCTGTTTCCCCATGTTCCTAAGATCTATGAAATCCACTCCAGATTTCTTGTATATTCATCTATATATGTAACTCTCTCTATATATATATAACTCCATATATATATATGTAATACATACAGATCTGCATATAAAATATTTTGTCTGCCTATGACTGGGTATTAAGACTTGTTTTCACTTAATTTTTTTCCTTGTTTCTTTTTTTTTCTCCATAACGAGGGACAAGGAACACACTTTGAGCTTCCATTTCCCGAAGTTCCTCTATATAACTTCAAGCCAAAGGGGCAGTGAAGAACCACTCCCAGGTTACACAGCATTCAAACAACTGAAAAAAACCCTAAAAGGACAGTTTAGTGTAGTTCGTTCCTCTGGGTGAAGTGGTGAGCAAGTGTCTATACTTAAGTGCAATTTGAAGATTTGGAAGTAATTACTTTCACATTGAGGCTATAAGGAAAGAATGTTCTCATTTCCATATTAGAAAGACAGGGTAGCCCAAACATGTGTTCCCACCCCTACCATTTTGGGGATCTTTATGTATGTATACATGCACACTCACAGAGAAGTGATACATAGGAGGGCAACTCTGCTCTGTAAATCTAGTTTATTTTTTTAATGCTCACTGAGTAATTCAGTCTGACAATGCGTGAGAGAATTAGTTTATTCAAAGGGTTTCTGTTTGCTTGGGATTTTTTTGTTCTTTGAGGACTGCAGAACAGATAGCAGCACCACACAACAGAGTTGAGCATTGTTGTAGTAAAAAGGAGCATTCAGAGCCAAATGGATGTTTTGTTAACATTTTAGACCCTAACAACAATACACAGACCTTGCAGTATAACAAGTCTAAAACAGACAAATATTTTAAAACATTTTGTTTGATGTGGTTCAGCACAGAAATAACCATCCTTCATAAAGTCAACATCTGAATTCAAGAGTCAGTATTCCCACAGTGCTTTCAAATATGCTGGAATGTTGCATTTCATACTGCTTTGTTTTCAATGCTTCATTCTGCTCACAAGTCCAGTGATGGAAGTCACTTGGAACCATGCAATGATTTTATTATAGTTGCCTCTTCTTCCATTTCTTATCATTCCTCCTATTTGTTTGTTACAGTCAACTGTTATGCATTGCTTCAAATTAAATTGTAAGCAATTTGAGGAAGTACTATGGTGGATATTCACAGGGTGCATTAGCATAAGGAAACTAAACCTTCTATGCTTCCCCTGTTGCCAGTGAAAAGACAGGAAGGGTTTCAATTGCCTTCCCACTCCAGAACACCAAGCTTCACTAGAGCTGAAGCCTTTCCTTTCACTGCCAATAGGAGAAGCCTGAGGAGACTAGCTATCTCAGACTGAGGTTTACTAAAATGCTGGGAGAGGGGGGCTAGGGGTCACAATTTTTACCTATGTAAATAAGAAAATAAACATACACAAGAATAGCCATAGGTGTCAGATCAAAAACCCATCTAGCCCAGTATACTGCCTCTCGTGGCAAACTGTAGAGATTAGCTGGGGAAGTAAACAAGCCAATTATAAGGAAATAATTTCCTTAAGTATTCCGTGAGTTTGCAACCAAGAGACTTCCTCAATTGAAGGTGGGATCTCTGTATTTAGAGCCTTTGGTGGATTTTCTCATCACAGAATTTTCCCATTTGTTTCTCATATTTTGCACATTTATAACTTTAACACTCAGAGCATCCTGTAGCACAGCATTCTCTGTACTCTTTGCTTCCAACCCTTTACATGAAGGGCCTTCTCCTCTCATTCAGCTAAGCATGTCACGTACCAGTTTCATTTAACACTTTATCCCCATTTTATAGAATGATAGAATAATTTAGGTTGGAAA
>NW_009234460.1:18672-33242 GCF_000690835.1 Fulmarus glacialis | reverse complement strand
GAGGCAGTGGAGTGGGGGGTGGGGTGGGGAAGGACGGGATATCAAGAAACTGGATGAGCCTGTCCTGGAAGTATGAAATTCTCTAGCTGAGATGAACCCTTCTGAAAAACGGCTTTCCAGAGGAAGAATCCAGTGCATCAATGAAGAATGATCTACCTAATGACACTACACTAAGTCTTAAGAGCACAGGTTCCTAAATAAAGTGGAAACTATGGAGGATGATGTCATCTACAAATAAGAAATACAACTAAGGAAGGAGGGGAGGAGAAAAAAGAAAGAGAATAATAGTATCACTCCACTGCTATACTTTTAAAAAATTCCTTGCAACCCCTTGTTTGCTAGACTGATGGCAACAAAAAACCAAACACTTTTCTACTTGAAATGTGTCTTCTGGATTTACAGATATCAGTACAGAAGATAATTTAAAGAAAAAAGTCAGCTGCTATAACCACTTGATGTTTTTGGGGTTTTTTTGTTTTTTGTTTTTTGTTTTTTTTTTTTTTTAAAAAACCTTGGTTTTATTTTAAAAAAATTATAGCAAGTGTGAATACAGATTCTATTCAGCGTAGACAGTATGTTGAACCATTCATCTGCTTCTGAAGTTAGGCAACTCAAAAACTGTTAGGTATGAGTCCCGGATCCAAGAGAGCTTCTAAAACAGAACCAGGTAATACCTATATTTTACTGTGGAAACAAATGATCAGGCATCATGCATGGTGTTTGATCTCTGTGTCACAGATCCAAAAGCTGGTGCTCTGGCAATGGAAGGTGGAGTTGGATCACCCATCAGCTTTTTTCTGACATTAAACAGCCAGTGCACAATGCATCAGTCATTCTGAGGTGAGGTACAGAATTAATACATACTCGAAGAACTCTCTACACAGCTTGAGTAGATAACCGTTTCTCTTCAGGGTGCAAGCAATAGGCCAAAACACACTGACATTCTTACTCTCATCATTATATGAGATTATACCAATACTCATAAGTATTGATTATATCTCATCAATACTTCATTTTTACAGTTAAGTTCCACTTAATATTTACAGGCACTGCAATATTGTAGTTCTGTAAGAGAGATTTGTCAGACTTAGATATCAGGTAACATGCAATTTTTTGAACAGAAACACCATTTCAGACTAAAAAATACTATCCATACATGACCTGCAACACAAAATTAGATACAATCAAATGACAGAACTAGGATTTTGGAATCTGTAGAAGAGATGCCCTTAGAACATGCTGAACATCCAAGACAGAAGAAATTCTCTACCTGTGAATGCCTATGCAGAAGCGGTCACTTGACCTTTTTAAGTTCAAGCTTCAGTAATCAGCCATGTTGAAGAAACCTGTGCATCTATAAAACTGTGAGCTCAGTCTGATGACTTCTCCAGAATAATATTTAAGAGAGGCTATTAAACTTTTTATTAATTTAAACTAAGAACTACAGTTTTCAGAGACCTGAGATTATAGAGATGGTGGTGACAGAACTAATGGAAAGCATCTTTAAAGTGTGAGGCCACAATTCAAGGAAAAGGATGCAAGTAAAGATGAGGAACCTCTTAGTTCGATTATTAACTTGAGAAACTCCACGGTACATCCAAAGTCAAGTCTCCATCTCAGTGCTTGAAGAAGATGGGATTAAGGGGGCAATCGTGATACGTAGAGTACTCGGAAAGAGGCCACTGCAGGAGGCGTAACAGTGGCATCTAGATCTCGCTGAACTCTTGCTCAAGGGAAAAAAGAAGCTGAAGTTACTTTTGCAGTATGTGTTCCTCCCTGCAGTCCCTCCAAGCAGTTTGTCCTATTGTTAGAAGAAATTAATAATGTCATAAAAGGATTTTGTAGAGAACTTCCATTTTCTGCCTTGTACTTCCAAATATCTTATGTAAGATTGGATTTAAGGAAGTGGGAAAAAACCAAATCTCTGCTGTCCAAGTTTTCCAAAATCATTTCAGAGCAAAGCATGTGGTAGAAAATGGAGAAAAAAGGTCAAGCGACATCTGTGTTCTTTAGGTAGAAATTAAGGTGACAGTAAGGCACAACTGGTATCTATAGCATCAGCTGGCTACCTCCGAAATAAAGATTGTCATCCTGTGGGAATCTCTAGAAATTTCAAGTTAAGATAAGTGCTATTTTTCACACTTCTTGACTTCAAGGGAACATACTAAAACACAGGCTGATGTTTTCAAGTTCAAACATGCCATTCCTCTCACTGCAAGGTGTGAGCAGCACAAAACAGAAAAACTTTCTCATCTACTGTCTCATGATTTTGTAGGGGAAAAAACCTTAAAAGATTCTGTAAATTGTTTGGGTTTTTGAAGCACAGCCTTGGGACTACACGCGCCTCATACATGCTGACAGCTTTTACAGACGTTACTGGTCAAACGTCCCCTCCCTAACACAAGAGAGAAGGTATTATGAGATGATAAAAATCTACCACAACAAGTAATACAGGACTCAACACTCACCAGAAAAGTTTAAATTCTACAAGATTCAGAGGTTGAAAAAAACAGAACAGGGCCAAACAGGCACTAATGCTAGAAATACACACAGCTTCCAATCAGGATTACTCTCCTCTCCCCAGAAAAAAAAACCTAAACACAAACAAACAAACAAACAATCGCTATAGAAAATAATCACAGTAGCTGACCTCAAAGGAAAAGCCATTTCAAGTCAGCCAAGATTTAAAAGGAAGCGCGAGAAAGGGACATAGCAGAGATGAAAGGGACAACGCTTGCCTTAATGGGTCCCTTCCCGCCACTCCCCCCAAGAATACTGGTCCTCAATACTGTATGCAGGTTTGAACGCATAAACAAAACTCAAATAAAAACTCAATTCAGTTTTTGAGATTAAAAACTTGAAGACTGGGGTTCTGCTGTACCCTGACTATCTAAGTGGTATCATCTACAACTGTCTCTGGATGAAGCTCAGGTAAGGCAGCTGGTCATGAAGTAGCTAGGGATGCTTTCCTATTGCATACACGTGAGTAACAACATTTCCACACAGAGTCTTAGAATGCTGTTATTAAACTAAAAAAGTAAGGCACTTCACTGGTAGGCACACTCCCAGATTAAAGCCTAAATAAACCACCTAAGGATATCAAAACTAGATTAGGAAGATATGAATCGTTTTGAAGGATGACTATCATGCTGGTGGTGGCAACTAGCAGATTTCTATTTTGAGGCCTGACAGCGAGTTTCCCAGCAATGATCTCAGATAGCTGTCATAGCTGTTCATCTGATTTCAGAGTCCCAAAGCAAGTGGAACCCTGCAGTGCTTAGCTGCCAGCGCACGTGCTGCAGCACACCAGATACGAGAAGTCTCAGTGTAGGCTCCTTTCATTGTAAGGGCCTGCACACCCATTCAAAGCCTCTACACAAGCATTCATCTAATGCAGAGGGCAGTCCAGGAGGTAACATTTGGCTTTTCTTCATACCCTTCTCTATCGTGTTAGATTTTCCAAAGATAAAATAGGGGCCACAGAGAATTCTGACCACGAAAAAAAAAGATTTACCTTCAAACAAATGCTATCTTGACAGCTTAGAGATAAAAGCAAACTTCCTCCCTCTCTACAGATGGCATTGAACAATCTAAATTCTCCATACAGCAAGAGGGAATCAGTCTGCAGACAGTTGCAAAAAAGTGGGGGCTTCTCACAGATGGCATCCTGCCTCTACTGCCAATGCCCAATGGTTTTAGTCCGCTTCCCACCTTGGTCAGAGCAATACCTCAGTAACACCCGGCTGTGAATCTCTATGTTACTTCTGATCAAAATTATCCTTTCTCAGGGTTGGTATTTGTAGAAGTTCTTCTCTTAGCTATGAAACTTTGTAAAAACTTCCCAACCATGAACTATGAAACATTTTTAAGAACTTTCTAAAATGAAAGTTTGAAATTCCTGCAACCTCATGGAGATGGAAAATTGTAACACATTAACCACTTAATGAAAAAGCACTAAAAAAAGCTTCACAGGAATTCTATTTGTCTTTAAATTTCCTTATCTGATTAGACTACAAGACAGACAAGATCAGTAAACAAAATTTTCTCCAACTCTTTTCCTATACTGTTTATTTCATGCATCTTCCAGAATCCTGTTGAATACGATCTGCATCAACATTTCACCAGTACATATAATGAGAAATAAGGAGTGTCTCCTCTTCCCTGCAAGGAGGATCCCTTCTGACCCTTCAACAAATGTGCACAGAAGAGCTAAGTCAGGCTAATTACAAAAAATTATTATACCTTTCGCCTTCCAAATCAGTCAAGTTCAATGCAAATTTAACAGTTTGACTGCAAAGAAAACAGAACCACACACCAAGTCAAACAAAAACACAGTCAAGACATCTATAAGGCAAGCATCCAGCTTCACATTTGATGTTTCCTCCACGTGATGCATCCTACCCCCACTTCTTTTTCTGTCTTTCAGGACCTTATATAACTATTTAAAAGACAACAGGACCAGTGTGATTCTGTCTTAAACTCAGATCTCAAACAAGTCTCTCTGTGGGTGTTGTGTCCCACTCTGTGCTATTGCAAGCAAAAACACTACACAGTTATCCTTCATATGCTGATCAAGCTTCTTATTTAAATTAAAATTCTTTTGCCATCGCTATACTTCACTTTTTTCTGTGGTTACAACCAAGATCCCAGCCTAAACATACTTACAACCAGTTTTCACCTATTTTTTTTAAAGCCTCAGCTGTATTCTTTTGCTTAAAACTGGCCCAGAAAACTTATAAACTGCTAAGCTATTTGTCTGGCCTGGCTCAGCCAGCAGCTGACTGGCAGTAGCGAGGTGGCTGGCTGATGAGTGCACATACGCTGACCAGTGGATCCAGACAAGCTACAGCTGCCCTTGTCCAGATGGCAGCTAACCAGTATGAAAGACAGGTTCCAGATTTGGGTAAACAGAGAGAGGAATTACCTTGGACATGCAGGCAAACAGAGTAACATGGTGGGGAAAAGGCAGGATCCAGTATTGAAAAATTCAAGCCTTTAAAGTTTCACCCATTCAACTGAGCTGGAAACCCTTCTTTACCCTTCCCTTATTTTAACTCTCCAACGTATTTATGGAGAATCATCAAGGTTAGCTTCAGTCTTGATTCCACATAGTCAATGATCCAGGGGCTTTTTCTGTACTTTCGTTCTCCTTTTTATTTCATTACCTCATCACAACAGTAGACATTTCCAAGTTCATCTTTCTTATACAGGTTGGCCAGAACTACATTCAGTACTTAAGACATTTCCAAGGACTTGTCTGGTATCAATATTGGTTTTGTTTGCTAGGAAATACTCCTTCCGAAGCATTTCAGGATCGCATGCATCACAGCCAAATCACACTAGTAGCTCATGGTATCTGTTATAATGCAAGACCACAGTTTGAAATACATTTTAACTTGCAGTCCAATCAAAAAAGCAGACTCTGCTGTACAGCCTCACAAACAGCTGAACTGGCACAAATGAGTGGAAGTAATTCCTTCCTTCAGCCACTAAACTTAAATAAATGTCAGACTGCAGCATTACACATCTGAGTAAATACCTATCATCATAAAAATGCTAATATGTTTTTGATTTTTTAACCCTCTTCCTAAAGCAAAAAAATATGCATAACCTCACTTTGCTGTATCTGTTTAATTCCATTTCTACTATCCAGTCATATTTATATAAAATTCCAAACGTTTTCTACAATGAAAGAATTTTAAAATTTGTGTCTTTATGTTCTTAAATTGGTATTGATTATATTTAAAAAAAAAAAACCCAAAAAAACCCCCTGGAAAAACCCCGCCTCTTTACATCTAGCTAAACTGGCTGTCACTTGAAATTATTTTTCTATTTGTCCCCTCTCAGGCTGCCTTATTTTGCTTGCTGTATCAGACTGTAAATCTGAAGATTATGTAAAAATTCCCATTCACATAGCTTGAAACAACCTGTATTTTTATGGACAAGAACACTGTTGATACGGCAAGCACATACTTTCTCTTTGTGCTTTCAAGCTGCTAAGTCAACTCTGCCTCAAGCTCCAAACACAACACCACAGTCAGTTCCAGCTACACAAAACCTCAACTGCAGCTCAACTCTGTCAATACTCATCTTCAACAAAGATGATCTGGGTACTGACTGAAGGGTGGAAGAGAAGAGTACCAAGATTTTTTTATTTGAAGCACCTAGTTCTGGACTTACTTTATAGAGAAGATCAGGGAAATCCAGAGTCCAGCTATCTTATGGCGTCTTCATTAAGTAAACATTTTCACCATATGTAATGCTCACAATTTAAATACTCTTACTACTTTTAATCTTCCCTTCTAATGCTCGAAAGATACTACACATCAAAGTGAGCTTTCCCTCAGAAAATGAGAACTGACAAAATTTCACCAGAAATCATTATTACGCCAGTTTTTATGTAGAATAAATTCTGATATAAGTGACTGGTAAACTGTCAAAAACTTCAAGTATTTAAGATTCACAGTAAGATGAAAAAAAGCAATGGAACAACAAAGCAATTTCCTAACGTACCTATTCTTCTGCTCCACTTTTTTCTAATCTTTATGGATTCTCATGAAGCAGATTTTGCTATCCACTGGTCATTTTTTGATATTCTTACTAATTGTATTCAGAAAAGCAAGACTGAAAACTAGAAGAACAAATCCAAAAAGGAAGTATTTCAAAACCAAAAGGAGGTTATTAAAGACACGATACTACATACTAAAACTTAACTCATTATTTGTCATCAAAGCTTTAGAGAGTAACTGACTGGAAAAGGGAACAATTTAAAAGTACTTTCATAAAACTCTCAATGGTGTTCTAGAGCATAACTCTGTAATAGTGACTTTAAGAATATGCTACACATTGGACCACCAGCACATTGTCATTAGAACAGTTAAATGCAGCAACTGCTGCAACAGCTGTCTTAAATAAATGAGCACTGACCTCACATGAGAATCAAAACAATACAAAAGTAACCCGATAGTGGCTTTTACTTCTCTTGCCTGCCTAGAAGCACTTACAAATAGTCTACGTTTTCATGTTCAGTGTTTTTCTTAAGGGGGAAAAAAAAAAAAAGCCTTTTCTAAGGGCTGTTTGATATTCAGTATGAAGCAAGGCAGACAGACATTTGAAAATACCATCAGAGCTTAATGATACATGAACTAACTTCGAATAAATACTACAAAAGATACAAAAGGTAACTATGCACATGCTTCTAAAGTTTGGCCCTCATAAAGTGGCAAAAGAAGTATTAATCTCTCCAGAAAGTCTTCTCAAAAGAAATTCCGAAGTGGATGAAAATTGCTGTATTCTTCCACCAGAAAAATGCTTCTGAATTGCTGTAATTTAACATATACAGAGGAAAATTTAGAAGAACAATATGGAATTGCCCCTCTTTTCCCTTATTAGAATGAATACCAGTCCAATTCTAGTAATCTGTGAATCATCCCCCTATTCCCTAAAATGCACAAATAAAAATATTTGGAAGATTATATATATAATATACAAACATCAAGTAATTTAGAAAAAAATCCAGCTAAGGAAAAAAGACCAAAATATTCTTATTTGTGGTTATGTATGAATAACAAAAATTTGAAGTCAATCTACAATGTCTCACTTAAAAAAAGTACAAAACACCTTTTAGAAACTCAAGATTGCTGGAATTATCTCTAAGTATGAAGATACTGAAGACATGTTTTAAAGGCTTTAAGCATCTAACATTTAATAATTAATATATCAAATTAAATTATCATTTAAGAACCATGCACATACACTTAGTAAAACTGAAGTCAACAGGACCATGCTTCACTGTATGGTTGTTATGGAAAGTATTCAAAACCACACTAAAAACTTACTGCTACTGGATTTTTTTGTTTTTAGCAAATCACATGTTTAAAAACACATGATCAAGCTGAACTTTGGTACTACATACCCTGATCGTATAGCCCGCATCTGACATAGTACAATAATCCTAAACTTTTTAAAGAAGTTTATAGCATGCAAATCAATGAAAAAATTGCCTTGAAGTGTTCAATGAAGCCAGTTTTGCTTCATTTAACTTTGCAAGATAAAAATCCATTTGTTACAAAATGTTGTATAAAATTCTTAGTGTTAACTTTTCAATATGCTAATTCAAAGTATTAAGATAGTTTACCAGAATTTTATTAAGAAATTACTCTGAAGAAGCCCAGGTCTATATAAGAGAGCCCTACACCGTTCTCAACTACTTAAGTATCTACATTTAGAATGGCAACTCCGGTTCAGCCAGTACATCAATTATGTACTGGGTAATGCTTTTAAAACAGGGGGAATCCAGATTTGCTGTATGAGACTTGTATTCAAATATTTTATTTTAATTAATTTTCCCCTGATAGGTATGTCAACATTCAGGCAAAACTACTGATCTCCATAATGATAACCATGCCCTAATACAAAAATATTAAGTTTTGTTACAGAATTTAAAAAAAATTAAAAAAAAAAAAAAAATCACACATCATTGCCAAGACACAAGAAAACCAAAACAGTTTTAGCATTGTATAGTTAAGGACTGGAAAAAAATTAGTTAATGGCAAAGTACAGAGCAACACACAACTCACTGCCTCCTATAACGGATTTACAAGTGTTTTATGAGAGCTAAGTATTATTTAACTTGTTATCTAGTTACTTCTCCATCCGTTTTGTATACTTGATAAGTACATGGAGTCATGTTCCCGAACTTGGATTTAAGACACCACTGTGGGCTAGAAGCTACAAACATTTCATAAACAACTCTAACCAGCAGACTTAAATAAAGCACTCAGTGGCAGCAACAACAAAAGTTATAATAGAAAATAAACCCCATCTACTTTAATATTTAATGGAACTACCCAGAGTGTTTTTCTGACTGACCATCAAATAGTTTATTAGTATCAAAAGGATTCTCTTCACTTAAAACTTCCCCATAAAATATAAAGTTCTGAAATCAGTCCTATACAATCTTCAATTGATAAATAAGCAAATGAACAGAAAATCCGATTACTCAAAATCTTGAAAAATCATTCCATTTGTATTTGGTGCGCACAAGTGAGGAACTGATCATCTCCCAAAGCAGTGAAAGATTTAATACCAAGACAAAGATTTGAGAAACTCGCTGCTTTCAAATCTTTTCTCTGCCATACAGTGAGCACATACCAGTCCCTGATAAATTTTATTCTATTCAGGTACTATACGTGTCACGGCTGTGTTTGACCCCTTTGCACAGCTTGAAGCAGTCCCGCTCAATCACCCTGAGTTGCGAGGGTGGTGGTCAGGAAGAAAAAAATCTTGGTTTAGTAGAAGGAAACAGATATTAACAGATCACTAATATCAGACCTGACAGAAATACAGATGACTGCAGCAAGAAGATCAAAGAAGCCACCACCTATCTTTAGATGTATATCCAACAGGAGGGAAAAAACCACTTAAAAATGTTAACCTGATTCACTCCCTATGGATTTTACTAACGTTTTGAATAACATCAGCTGTATCTGAAGCAAGCCAAATGACAGTTTTAAGGCTTTCAAGATACAAAGTACTGATTTTTGCTACTTGCTGAACATATCCAAATGTGTAATTTTTACAGTAGTTAAAGAAGATACTTAGTATCTTTCTATATAAACATATATACATACAAAAAAACAGTGAAGATACTTTCTGGCATTCAAGAAAGGAAGATGATAAATGTAATACAACGAGTTTTAATCAAGATCAAAGCTGTAGGAAAATGCAGCCAGACAGTCTAGACTGCTTCACTTCTGAAAGCCTAAGCATATAAAGCACCATCTGCAAAGAACATTAATCACATTTAGTGTACAATCTTATCACCTCCTAAGCAAGCAGAAACAACTTTTACTTAAAAATCATATGCTTATATATGACAAGCATTTTTAATTATCTTTAAATTAGATATTTATCACTGATTATATTGAATTTGAAATATGCTAAGGTAATTTTAAATACACTCGCATAGTTCCCTGGATAAAGGATTTGGGGATGTACAGGACAGAAGAAACATTGGTAAGGAAACAGACTGAACAGCAACAGAATCGTTTTTGCACTGCTGGATAATGGGAGTTCTCCAAATATTGAATTCCGTTCCAATGTGCTCTTCTTCATTTAAGACTATAACTCAGCAGGCAGCAATAAAGTATAAGATATTTTCTATACACAGTCTTCTTAAACTAGCTTTAGGAAATGACTTGAGAATATAAATAATCAGCTTCCTTTTGATTTTTTTTCTATTGAAAAATTTATCTTGCTCCTACATTTTTAGGGGGAATTAAAAATTGGAGAAGTGGTGCATATATACATATAGAGCATTTATGTGATTTAATACATATCCTTTAATACAAAAATAATCTATTCCTTGTGTACATTTCTTTATTCTGCTCACGTTCTGGTCCGTTCTCACTTACAATTTTGTATACTCACTAGCAATCATTTAATTTCTTTTATCAAAAGTTGTCTTGCATTAAAGTTTTCCCTTCTGCCAAAATTTTCGTATGATCTACCCTTCAACAAGAGCCTGGGAGAGACATACCCACAAAAAAATCCATCATCTTATACACCTGAGGCAACAGCTGTGAAAATTTACAACATTTTAAACCTGTAGGAGCAAAGAACTGCAACCGGTAACTTCTGCACCAAGCTTACAACTTTTTAAACAACCCCTCACCCAACAGGAAATCTGATGAAATTCTGCAGCCAAGTCAAAATTTATTATTCTTATTCAGTGTTAAATTTCTCAGTTAAAAATGGACACTATACATAATCTCACCTTCATCAGGATTCACTGAAAATACTGATTTTTAATATTTATACTGTCTAACACCTTTAAGGTCAGAAATCCCTTCTCACTGTAGATAATTGCCAGTCATCATGCTGTTTCTTAAACTAAATGGATTGAGATTTCTTAGCCCCTCAATAACACAAGATTTGTAGACAAAAAGATTATTCTGGAAGGTCTTTTTCTGAAACCTTCCAAATTTGTTGGCTTCACTTTTAAAGTCAAAGCTTCAAAGTAGACTTTTTTCAGCAATAATCTCATCCATGCCACAGTAATATTATCTCGCACTAAAGTCAACATTTTATTGAAGTGAGTATGGCAAGAACCTGTGTTTTATTCTTCTTGCACATGCAGGAGCAGTAGCATCCTAAAGCTCTGCAGTGTTTCTGTAGTGCTGTAGTTCATTTGCCTATGATCTATTTAAAGAATTACCTATCTTTAGTCCTACTGACAACAGATTTTTTTTTAATGCTAACTTGAACCTCCTAAAAAAGGCAGTTTAACAAAGGGTTATTCTGCACACTTTTTGAGACTCCTACACCTGTGGAAAACAGTGCGCTCTGTGAAATATCCTGATATACTGTGGTTTAAGTTTATCACTTCCTCAGGAAGAGAGGACAGAGTTAGCAGGAGAGTTCTGCAACGCTGCCAGGGCAGCAGGCTGGTGGCAAAAAGCATCAAACACAAACAGATTAGACTGGCATATGCAATGAGTGTACAAGAATATAAAGCATGGTGTTATTTTGTTATTTAACCGGGCCACCTCCTAGTGCCACACCAAGGCAATCTATTTTCTGGCTAATTGTTCAATTTCCTTATCTGATGTATTCCACCAAATATTGTAAGTTTAAAAAAAAAAAGTATTTAAGTAGCGTAGGAAATGTTAAAGTACTGAAAGATTAAGCAAACTTTCTCAGAGCTTGGCTATTTATCTTCAAAAACATGGGATTGGTTTTGGCTGCAAAACTTTTTACTGTGTTTAATTTTAATTAGGTAAATTTGATAGAATAAGTAAAACTAGACAGACTAGTTTTAGTTTGTACCTAGCAAACAAGATCTAGTTTCTATCATACTGCAGCTATATAAATGTCAGCTTCTATTATCTGGTCTTCCCCGGCCCCCCTCCCCCCCCATGTCAGAATGACTATATGGCTATGCCACTAATACATATCCCCAGAAATCTCAAGTACATTTTAACCTTTGACAGTTTCTGAAAAGAAGGAAAAACTTACTATTTTAGAGTGCAACTGCAGAGTTCCCTGGATAAAGGATTTGGGGATGTACAGGACAGAAGAAACATTGGTAAGGAAACCGATGTATGTACTTTATTTATGTAAAGTATTTAACAACTCAAGCATATTTGGTAGTAATTCTACCCAACAGCCCATGACCGCTACCAGCCAGCCAGCCTATGTAACTTACAGATATCTGCTCCCTTGGCCATATCACGTTCAAGGCTGTCATTGCGGCTTCTTCCCCCAGACCTATGTGACCTCTTTGCTATTGGAATTGCTGTTTCCTTCAGAAGACAAGCTTTGCTGTTTGGAAACTCTAACAGTCTGCAGACATCTAACGTGGAGTACATGCCCCTTCCTTTTAAGGAACCTGACATGAAAGAACTACAGTTCAATAGAAGAATCTCATGGATGCACATTTTGTATTACAAATTCACCTAGCAAAGCTAGCCTCACTCACAGGTAAGAATTACTATTCTGGTTTTCTTGTGGAATAAGGAATCAACCACATAGCCTAGAAGAAATAACACTGTGGCTATATAAAGACAACTCAGGTTTTGACACTTCTCATCAAGCTGTGAGTAGAAAAAAGAAATGCAGAAGCCGATGGATGAATCAGGGATGTATGTGATAGGAGAAAACAACACCACAAACAAAAGCTTTCAGATGAAAGTACTGTATTTACTACTAGAAGTTAATTTGTCTTCTAAATTTAGATAACAATTAAGAAAATGACATCTATTGACCTGAAATCCTGAAGGCACGTTAGAATATGATTTTGACCTTATTATTCTTATTCAAGAACACAGTGAAAGCCAGAACACGGATGTTGTTACTACATTAAAAAGCCTCTCCACACTTTGACAAAGTATGTCTTAAATGTGATGATTAAAACTCCAAGTTCCACACTAGAAAAAGTCTCAAGCAGGGTTCTTAAACAAGTTTTCCATACATGCTCCCCCTGCCCAGAGGCAATGGTACCAATCTCTCCTGCCTATCAAAGATAAGAGGACAAAGACGACCGTAGGTATACTCCACCAGTTTATTTCTGAGAGCACCTGCCAGACAGGTTATCTGCTTAGATGTCTTCAACAACACTCCTAAGAAACTAGCAGAATATCAGACACTTTCCGTAGGAGAGGAAAAAGACATTTTTCAGTTATGTAAAAGATTACAAAAAAGAAGTTTAAGTTATAATTCTGCCTATTGATGTCATTCTCTAATAAGCACAAATTCACCAGAACTTCCCAATCTATACCTTAAGTCATGGCGGAAGTCACATGGTTGCTTACAATAATACCAGTTCCTCACAGGATTCCTTAGAAATAGCATTCCACCCACTGCACACGGAGGCAGGTAAGTAAGCGGCAAAGAAATACCTCTTCATGGACTGTACCATGGGCTAATACTAAGTAATTATCTAGAGTTCCTGGTTTCACAGCATTTTGGAAAATAAGACTAGCCTAGACTACTTTGTGTCAACTAAGGCTTTGACAAAGCTGGCAAAAGAACTCTGAATATCCACTTCAATAGCTGCACACAGTACAAAGGACAAATAATCTTTTCAGACTGTCAATGATCTAGGTGAGGTAACTAGAAAACCACAATTTTTAACCAAAAGTTCTAAAATGCGTGATTCTTAGGACCAGTGAAAAGATATTTATCCTTGAATCAGGAGTGCAAGTCACAGACTGTATTATTATACATAAACTAGTTTTGATCTATTTCGCTCAAGCAACATTAATGATAAAGATTCAACACATCAAAGCAACTTAAAAAGAACTCAGGATACTTACTTTGGATTAGCCTATATTATTTGCAATGTCTTTATTGCCACTATGACTAAAGCCACCCAGAATAAGCAAGTTTAAAGCAAGCAGCATGTTATATTGAACATGCTGACACTGTATGCTTCAAACATGCGGAATCTGAAGAGAATTCAGACATTAACCCTGCCTAGGATCGATAGTACAAACTCACAGAGGCAGATTAACTACCCAGCACTTCCTATGAACCTACCACCACAGACTTAACAGAACCTGCCTTACTTGTACCCTCTGATCCCGTTCATGCCCTGAAGAATACTCTTTCAGGACTATGCAAAAGAAACAACTATAGAATCACAACTACAAAATGAGCTACAATTTAACTTTTCAAAAACATATGGTAAATGGAAGCGAAGTGAACTTTGCACAAGACTGTAACTGCTGATTCAACTCTCTCCCTTCCGCTGCACAACTGCTGGGTCCAGCACAAGGCAGGCTGTGGAAACCTGTCCTAGGGAGGGGAAGGACCACTCCCTTTTCAGCAGAAATCAGTGGTTACACAGGATCAGGTGTAAAGTGAAAGGCAATCTCGAGTGCTAGGAATACTTCTTCAATGTTGCCTTCTCAAAGACATATACATAAAAAATTCCTAAGTGCAAACATTGAGGCTAGAACTTTTCTCCTGTTTGGAAGAGATGAGAAAATATTGTGTTCAAACAGTAGTTATCTTTTTCATGAACTGTTGTAAAGCATTTTGGCATTAAGGTGCCAGCATGTAGGGAA